>NC_050531.1:23838661-23845125 GCF_002922805.2 Oryzias melastigma | reverse complement strand
ATATCCTTGTTCTACAGGTCACCCTCTATTACCTCACAAAGACTTGTGTACTTTTACTGTACAGTTTTTGAAAAAAATGTCTTTAAACGTTGCATTTTTGACGAGAAATAAGTCAAAATAGCCATTTTTGAATTTGAATAAAACGATTTTAATCCATAATTCCAGGCATTGGACACTATATGTTTGTTGTACAAGTCACCCTCTAATACCTTACAAAGACTTGTGTACTTTTACTGTACCCCCCCCCCCCGGCCGGGCCGCGGAATAACTCCACATTGGCTGACCGGTCCACAGCCCCAAAAAGGTTGGGGACCCCTGATCTAAAACACACATCGGAAGCTACTGACGCATTTCTGAAGGTTATTGAATGCTCAAGTATGTCTCCTGATCTGAATCCACTCGAACATCTGTGGGGAATTCTGAAGAGACAAGTTGAGCATCACTCTCCATCCAGCATCCAGGCTTTGAAAGAGCTTATTCTTAAAAAAAATGGAAAAAGATGGATATCGAAAAATGTTGCCAACTTGCTCGTTCCATGTCTAGAGGACCTGGTGCTGTCCTTAAAAATCACGGTCCTCAAACAAAATACTAGATGCAGTAGTTTTTGTTGCAGGGTGAACTCATTTTAGATGGGCTACATCGCATGGTGTTAGTGTGATCCATTGGGAGAAGGTGGAGATTGTCGAGAGCTACAAATATTTGGGCACTGTATTCGACAACAAATTGAAATTTCACCTGAACACAGACGCTATTGTGAAGCGTGGGCAGCAGAGAATTGACCTGCTGAGGAACCTGAACTCTTAATGTGAACCAAACCATTCTTAATACTTTTTATTGTTCTTTTATTGAGAGTATTTTAACATTTTCATTTATTTGCTGGTTTTATGGTCTGCCTTTGAAAGACAAAAACAAACTGCAGGGCATTGTCAAGACCTGCTCTAAAATAATTGGTGTTAGACTGAGGGACCTTCCCTCTCTGTGGAAGGTACAGGTGCTGAAGAAAGCCAAGAGCATTCTGGAACAGCCCCAGCATCCTCTGACTCCTGACTTTGTTTTGATGCCTTCAGGGCGTCGATTTTATGCTCCGACACGAAAAACCAACCGTTTTTTGCAGTCTTTTGTGCCCTCAGCAATTACGTTGTTGAATTTAGATAAAAGTGTTTTTTGAGATTATTGCTGAGGTGATGCATTACTGTATGGTAAACACCAGGCAGGTTGACACATTTTTGAGTATGGTAAATGCCAGATTTATAATACAAATCTCCATCTTTTCAAAAGTTTGTATGTTGTTTGTTTTCGTGAGTAAAACGCATACACGCTGCAGAGGCCGGCTCTAGGATGACATCATAAAATGGGCAGAAATGGCAAAAGGCAGAGCCTCAGACATGGAGGCGTTTTACTTCTGGGTAGGAAAAGAGTTCAATGAAATGACTTAAATTTCATAAATAATATGTGCTTTAGTGTGCCAAAGGTAATGTATGATCATGTATAAGTATACAGATTATTCACAAAGGCTACAGAAAGCATAGTACAAACCCCTTAAATGGGCAACACCATGAAAATTCAACTTTGAGCTTTTAAGTGTATTATCGTGTTAATTCCTCACTATTAAGTACCCTAACTGGTATGTTGATCCATTTATGCATTTAAGAGTAATCCTCTAAAAACCTGCTCTCTGCAGCAGCCCCTCCCATACCCACAAAAACGAGCGGTTCACATCGTGCTGCACCAGCGTGATGTGAACCGCTCCCTCCAGGAAGAATCCCCCTCAAGTCTAAAACCAACACTCAATTTCTCCACAGAGCTACCAGTTGTGTCCTGTCTTCAATAAATTCCAGCTCAAACAGGTGTTCTTTACTTTAGATGCAGGGCTCCTTTAAGACCACCTCCCCCAAATCGGGTACAGTTGTGCAGTAGCCGTGTGTATTTCTGCTGTGAACCAGTGTAGCGATGGCCAGGGCTACTAAAGGCAGATGTGCGGTATGTGAATCCATCTTTGAAGAAATTTAGATACAGTTTATTTTCGTGGGAAAAACAAAGAAAAAATGGCTCTAGGATGAGGTCATGAAATGGGTGGCAGCCACACGCAGCTGCAGGCGGAGCTTCAGGAATCGAGTTGATTTACTTCCGGGTAGGAAAAAACTCACGAGCATTGTGACCCTCCGGCTCCAGTGAAATGAAGACAATTCAGTCGCCATTTGGAGCCAGACAACAGTGATTGATCCGAGTCCTTTGGGTCTACGTTTCTATGGTAACTAATATTGCTAATCATCATGAGTAAGCCTGTTTTAAGTCCACACCCTTTCCACCGAAATCTGTCAAACGTTGGAGGTGGGGCCTGCAGTTTCCACATGCTTCTACTGACCCATGTAATTTATCCGTTTATAAATTAAACATCTTTAGATAAAGATAAAAATATTCACAAAAAACAGAATTGGCAAGACGTGTTATTTTAAAAAGAGGTCAAGACAAAAAGGGTTATTTTGACAAACAGAATCAGAACAGCAGTTTATTTCTCTATAGAAGTCTCTGGGATTTTGGCTTCTTGGCGCCAGCAGCTACTTCCTGTTTGGAACGCAGTCCAGTTCCATATACAGTCAACGGGCTGCGCGCTCGACTCACCTGACTGTCCCGAGCACGCCGGTTCACCGAGCAGGTCCACCTGTACGCCGGCCTCTGCGGTGGGGGTGGGCTCGCTCTGGCAGCCCGCCTCCCTCTGCTGCTCCACGGGGCTCTCCCACTGGCAGCCGACCTCCCGGACGCGCACGTCCTGCCTCGTAGCCATTACAACATGCCTTCCGGCTCCGTGAGCTTCCATGTCTACAGACCACCTGTGGATGGTCACGTGCTGTGGCGCATCCTCCGCTTTGATTGGCGGAGAGCGTTGATATGTCGTCCACGTTAGCACGTGCAGCTCTTCTCCAGACCAGTCATCAGAGATAACTGACGATACGTTAGCCCTCGGGCTGCCCGTCGGACACTCCAAACTATGCGCGAACAATAAAGGCACAAGCGGAAACCTGCAATCTACTTCCGCTTCCGGGTTGTGCGGCTGCTGAGCTTTCAGCCTGTCGCCCCCTGCAGCTGCCGCCGGAAACATACTCACAACCTTAACAGCAACACATTGACTGTATAAGAATAATGCAGCAACACAATGAGAAACAAAAAGGTAAGTCGTTTCAAAACATCGATCATCGGAATTTCAAAGAGAGGCTGAATATTAGAATTTCAAGGATCCTAAAAAGTCTTGAAACTGTTTTTCACATTGACTGTAGAAAGGAACTGGACAAAGTGGCCCTCCCCCTCAAATAGGAATACCTGCAGGTCCCAAAAGCCTTACTCCCTCATGAAGAAATTAACTGCTATATGTCAGAGTAACCATTCCTGCTCTGCTATGTTTTCTTAAACATGTTCTCAATAATCCTCTCTTTTCGTGTCTTTGCTGTAGCACAAGTTATTCAAGTTATAAACCTACCAATCAGATGCCTCGGTATAAGTAGGAGGTGTCTAATCAAATGTTCTAAGCATGTCATTGGTTGTGTGCAAATTCCTTCACTACTAACTCCTGCATTTTCTCTGTAATAGCTAAGGTTCTGGCATGCAGCAATATTCCATCCTTTTTCTATGTCACCAACATTCTGACAGCTAAGCAATTTGATTTAGGGTGTATTTAGTCGTCAGACTGGAAAAGTTTGTTGCTCCACACCGAGTCTGCTTAATTTGGTCCAGATTGAGGCCTGAACTTTGTGTTTGGTCTGAATTCAGACTGCTGTCAACCAGACATATCTGCTGCATACCAAAGCATGTAAACAAAACCACGTAAGTAAAGATTTACTCATAAACCAATAATGTGTCCCCTAAACAGTCATTGGCCCAATCTCACTGTTATAAAAGCAAGATTGCTTTTATAAAGGTTTATAACAATTGCTCAAACCCCAACCAGCCTTACTTAGTGATGGGAACCAAAACTCTGTGCTAAGTGGGTGCTGGTTGGCTACTCGGATCGTATTGCTTTGATTTGGACATGTCAGTTTTGCTCTACAATTCTAGCCATACATTTTATCTTTCCAGCAATTGTGCCCACGTACGAATGGGTGGGGCCGTGAGGGTGTGCAGAGTGTCAGTCCAACTGCAGAAGGTGAAGGGATAAATGAGCAGTAATGAGCGGTAACATGCGAGTTTCAACTTGTGTGAAAACAGAGCTGCAGGGCTGCAGTGACTGTCACAGAGAACGAAAGCAACCTATGGATGTCAGGAATCAGATCTCGGCCCCCCCCTCTGGTCACTGGCCGAATGTAATACACTACATCTCCCAGCTGCCCCAGTGCACAGACTCTGCTCATCTGACAATCACCCACCTGAGTCTAAAGCGCAGCACAGAGCCTGGCTCAGTGCAGAGTATCGTTGTTACCACTCTGCCTGTAGACTGAGCGGTTTATCCTGACCTGTCCTCTCATGTTCCTGATCCTAGACCTCTTTCTAGAGCAAATGAAGCCACATGAAGCATCACGCTAGAGAGAACCAAGTGAATGAAAGACTTCAAAGCTTCATGAAGCTTCATTTGCCCATCACTACACAGACACCCCCCCCCCATTAAACAAAAAAGCAGGTTTCAGGATGGAGAGTCAAAGACACACCTGTGGAATAATCATCCTGTCTCATTAGCATCTTAATATAGCACACCTGTGAGGTGGAATGGTTGATCTTAGCAAAGGAGAAGTGCTCATTATCAAAGATTTAAATAGATTTGAGAGAAATGGTTATTTAGTTTTTGTAGAAAATGTTTCGGATCTTTGAGTTCATCTCAGGACAAACGGGAGCCAAAACAAAAGTGTGGCATTCATATTTTATGTCATGGTTTGACACTTTCCTGTCCTCTGTCTCCCTCTCCTGGTCATTGCTGCCTGGCCTGCACTCAGGTTTTTTTCTGCTCTTGCACCCTGGAAAACACTTACCTGTCCTAACCCTCCTCTGAAGGTTGCTCCAACCCTGCAAAATGGAAAACCATCTGCCACCCTGGATCTCAGCTTCCGTAAACCACATCCTCGGTTTCCCTCTGATCATGACAGTTCAGTGCATGTTCACTGTAAAGCTGTGCATCATTTACTAGCACATTCCAAAAAGCATGTAAAAGATGTAATTTTATTGAACCAAGGGTTAAAACCATGGATGAAATTCAAGTCAAGACAAGTGGTCTGGTAGTCATAGCACATACACAAAGTGAGGCTCAGATTCAATTGTTTTTCCTCACTTTTTAATGTATCCCTTGAGAAACATTTGTGGTTTCCATGCTGAAATTCCTACAAATATTTTTAATTAGAGGTGTCAGATTGTTAAATCACAATCAATTACAGACAGATAAGCGTGTTATATATTTATTAACAATTTTCTTATTTTTACTCTATTATTATATCAAGATAATGAACAACAAGATGTCGATTATCAGAAATGAATGGATGACAGACGCCTGAACGCCATTGCTCCTTTGGAGTCCATGACTTTGAAGAAACAGTTACAGAAGAAATCAGTTTTAAATGAGCTATTAATACTCTAATCTTGTTATCTTTAGGTTTAAATCTTTTTTCACAAGAATGGACAATTTGATACAAGGTGCAAGGCGTTGTCATAGTAATGACTACACCGAACAGAGGAAAGAGGTAAAAACGTTGAACATTGTGGGTTAAACAAAAGCTCACCTCATACCGCTTGTATATGTCCACATGATCAAGCAAACGTTTGTTTTAAATTTAATAATGATGATAATAATGATGATATTAGTGATGATAATAGTGATGATAATAATGATAATAGTGATGATAATAGTGATGATAATAATGATATTAGTCATGATAATACTGATAATAATAGTGATGACAATATTGAGAATAGTCATAATAATAGTGATGATAATAGTGATGATAGTGATAACAGTGATGATAGTAGTGATAATAATAGTAATTATAATAGTGATGATAATAATGATGATAATAGAGATGATAATAATGATGATATTAGTTATGATAATACTGATGATAATAGTGTTGATAGTGATAATAGTGATGATAATATTGATAATAGTCATCATAATAGTGATGATAATAGTAATGATAATAATGATGATATTAGTTATGATAATACTGATGATAATTGTGTTGATAGTGATAATAGTGATGATAATATTGATAATAGTCATAATAATAGTGATGATAATAGTAATGATAATAATGATGATATTAGTTATGATAATACTGATGATAATAGTGTTGATAGTGATAATAGTGATGATAATATTGATAATAGTCATAATAATAGTAATGATAATAGTGATAATAATGATGATAATATTGATTATAATAGTAACGATAATAGTGATGATAATAGTGATGATAATAGTGTTGATAGTGATAACAGTGATGATAATATTGATAATAGTCATAATAATAGTGATGATAATAGTAATGATA
>NC_050531.1:23837977-23838595 GCF_002922805.2 Oryzias melastigma | reverse complement strand
AACGTTTGTTTTAAATTTAATAATGATGATAATAATGATGATATTAGTGATGATAGTAGTGATGATAATAATGATAACAGTGATGATAATAGTAATGATAATAATGATGATATTAGTTATGATAATACTGATGATAATAGTGTTGATAGTGATAATAGTGATGATAATATTGATAATAGTCATAATAATAGTAATGATAATAGTGATAATAGTGATGATAATAATGATGATAATAGTAATGATAATAGTGATGATAATAATGATGATATTAGAGATGATAATAGTGATGATAATAGTGTTGATAGTGATGATAGTGATGTTAATATTGATAATAGTCATCATAATAGTAATGACAATAGTGTTGATAGTGATAATAGTGATGATAATAGTATTGATAGTGATAATAATGATGATGATATTGATAATAGTCATAATAATAGTAATGATAATAGTAATGATAATAGTGATAATAGTGATGATAATAATGATAATAGTAATAATAACAGTGATAATAGTAATGATAATAGTGATGATAATAATGATAATAGTAATGATAATAGTGATGATAATAATGATTATATTAGTCATGATAATACTGATAATAATAGTGATGATAAT
>NC_050531.1:23814502-23830275 GCF_002922805.2 Oryzias melastigma | reverse complement strand
GTTAAAGATCTGGAAGATCAAGAAAACTCTCAGACAGAGCAGCTGCAGGATTGTGAGAAAAGTCCAAACCCGGGTTTGTCTTCACCCAGTGGTATAGTCTACGTGATACACAGGTATACGCACTATATGCACTATACCCACTAGAAAAGTTCTGTATAGCAACTGAAAACGCCATGACACGCATCAGTTTGTTTTTTATGATAAAGACTCACGCATTGGCTGAGACTCGCGTATTAGACTGATTTCTCTCACGCCACACCTCTATTTCTGACACTGAAACACAATTAAAGTTACTTTTTACCTGTTTTTTAATTATTTTTTATTATTATTCGTTGAGGCTGAAGAAATACTCGCAGAATTAATAAATTATGCTATGAGAGACTGTGGGGATTCAATTACAATACGTGGGGATTGTTGTTTACACGGATGTGCGCGCAGCCCTTTAGTCAGTTCATAAAAACATCGTACATCATCCATTCATGGGCTGTACGTTCTGGGCTTGTCCGGGTCCACAATGCAGACGAGTGCTTTCAGTTCCCTTGAGGCTCGCCTGACCACTTTGAGGGACGTGATGAAGATGAAACGAGTGACTGTAACATGGTGAATGGATCATGTGTCATGAGGTGCCTGCACTGCCTCCTCCTTCCAGCCGCACGCAGATGTTTTACACACAGGACGTGCACGTGAGACGTCCACACAAACTACACTCTGATTTTCAAATGTTCTCATTTTTAGCAGCCTGGCTCCCCGCAAACATCACACACCTGCCCTTGCACAGAACTAATGAGCTTCCTGCACAGTGTGCAGAATTCGGGGGGGTGGGGTGGGGTGGGGGTGGGCGCCTGCGTCTCACACATTTTATTCATTTAATCCTTGAAATAATCACAGGTTGGATTGATGGGCTGAGATCTGGAGAAAAATCATTCAAATTCAGATTTCCCATCAATAACTGAGTTTGAATTATGTTTTAAATATAACTTATAGTTTCATTTAAGAATTTTTTCAAAAATCTGCAAAATCCTAATTAAAAGAACAGAGGAGATGCTTTTACAATAAAAAGTGGAGTGGGACTTTAAGAGCTTATCTCCACGGTATGTGAATTATCTCTGACCGTTTAAAGAGCAGGACTGTTCTAAAGACTTGCCATCCCTGCAAAGCTGGTTCTGGTACTGCTCAACTCAAATGTAAAGTGGACCTAAACAAAACCAAGAGCAGGAACAGTTTGGTCCTGGATAAACAGGTCTTGAGCCACATTTGAAGTCGAAGCTGTCCACTGAAGTTCTCAAAGCTTGAAAAACAAAGACTACAAGTCAGAACAACAAGTGAAAAGAATCTGAAATACATTTTTGCTAACTGCTTTGTGTTTGTTCTTAACATGAGTAAAGTGTTCTGTTTGTTAATAAACCCTTTAACTGTCTGTTCCACTAAGTGGTAGAACCTTTACAGAAAACGCATGTTTAAAAACAAAGTCATGTGTATTTCTCTTCCCAGGCAATAAGGAGCAGAAAAAAACGTTTTATTTTTTTAAAATCGATTTAGTCTTGGTTGGGTAGTAAAGGGCTAAGCTGGATAATTTTTGTGCTGCTCTCATTAACGGTTTAAGAAAACTGGACTGAGTGACCCTACGCTCACATTATAGTAGGCATATGACGTCTGTGGGGTAATAAATCCACAGACGTCTGTAGAGAAATAAACAGCTGTTACTGTCATTCTATTGTCAGAATAACCATTCTTGCCCTGATACCCTTTTTAGCTTCTTCTTGATAATCCTATTTTTTCATGATATTTAGTTAGTTCTAAACTGGCCAATCAGAGGCCTCAATAACAGCATGTGGAGCCTGCTGGCCAACTCATCGAACGTTTGAAATGTTTGACAGATTCTCCAGAGCAGCTTTCAGTGAAACCGGTGCTTACTCCTGATTAACTACAGTAGTTGCCATAGAAATGTTGACTCAAAAAAAAAAAAAAAAGTTGACTTAGACCAGGAGTCTGCAACCTGCAGCTCCAGATCCACATGTGGATCTTTTATCTCTCCATGGTGGATCCTTAACCAAATATAAAATAAGTCATGGAGACTGCTGATCCAGACATGTCGACTGTCAGAGTCAGCAGCTCCTGATAATGTCTGTCTAACCAAAACTACCTAAAGAAAACAAATAAACAAAGCCTGAAAACTAAGACTACCAAGATCCAAACTAAAATAACAAAACCCAGCAGTGTAAGACTGCTGAGGACAAAGAGGAGAAGAATAAAATAAAACAGCAATTTTTTAAAGTAAGGATTACTTAATTATCATTTATTTAATTTAGATGAGTTAAATGTATAAACTGATGTCTGAGGTTCACATAGATGATAAACTCTGTAGGTTTTTTCATCCTGTTGACCTGAAGACGTCTTGTTTGATCAACTCTACCTCCAGAATGAACAGATTTTATATGCAAAGAAAAACTTTGGTAGAAAAAAAAAAGATCTTTTATAAGTAAGGCTCAGTGTTTTTTATTTTGAGAAGTAATTTGAGCTTCTGTCAAATGTAAAAAAGAAAAAAAAAATCACATTTTGAGAGATGCCTGGTTCTTTTTATATTTTTTTCTTTTGTTCATGCCAAAAAATAGACATCATTCATATTCATTATTAAAAAAAGAAGGTCATGAATGCAAATCCAAATTTCTTAAATGAAACTATGCGGCTGCTCCTAGGTCCTGATCAGTAGAAAACGAGCCCAGACGGTCCTTTTACTGTTAAAGGTTGCTGACCCCTGACATGACTTGGATCAATCACTGCTTATCTCGCTCCAGACGGCGTGTCCATATTGTGGAAAAATGGCAGCTGAATTGACTTCATTTGGTTGGAGCCAGAAGTAAACTGTTTTTGACACAGAAGCTCTGTCTGAATCCCCCTAATCACTACATAGTGCGTTCACCATTTTCTATGTCCGAATCTACTAATTCCAGAATGGAGTGCACTAGAAATTTCCCAGAAGTCTTTGCGAAAAACTAGCGTGCATCAATGCACACTGGATTAGCAAATATAGACCACAATGCATTGTGGTTAAATTATTTTGAATAAAAAAACGTTTTTAAGTGTATTTTTTGAATAAACTATCCACATTTTCACCATCAGAACACAGTGGAGTCATAAATAAACGTCATGAAATGTTCGTATTTATTCGATTTTCACTTTGTGAAATCAGGGATGTAATATCCGGCGTTTAAAAAAACTAGAACAGTATACTAGAACAAGAGAGATTAGGTAAGAATTTGGACAAAACCCGAGTCACGGTGACAGTCGGCTCCACAATCAGTAGCTGCAGCTTCGGTCTCTGCGGCTCAGAGAGAGAGTGAGAGAGTGGCACTGTGACAGAAACTGAAGAGAGGTGACAGACAGCAGGGTGAGGCATGGGCAGCTGCCCGGGCGGCAATTCAAAGGGGGTGTCGGCTCAAAGCTTGGAGAGAAGAAAAAAAACCTGAAACCAACGAATTGACCCCCTGTAGGTGCATGCGGTCCTGTTGCGTGCAGCTGTGCACCACACGCTCCTGTGGCTGAGAAGGCCAGAAGACGCTGCAAAGGTGTGTAAAAAAACGGGGGGGGGGTTCTATTTTGGACCCCTCCCAAATAAAGTAGACAGATGGGAGAGGAGGGCGTGGGTCGCCAAGGTGAGAAGCTTTTTAAAAGGAATATTTATCATTTACTACAACTGTATGGTGAGTAAACACAATCATAGGATTAAAGACAGCATCCATGAGCTGATTTTATTTCTCTGATGTACAGATTGATATATTATATTGTGTTAGACGTCTTTTGGATCCTGTTCTCAATGAGCGTAGATCAATAGAGTCAGCACCAAATGTCGTTTTCTTGGACAAGAATAGAATCTGAGTCTCTAAAGTGGACAGCGCTCCATGTTGACAAATATTCTTCTCCTTTAATGTGTTGTTATGTTCAAAGCAGGGAAAGAGCGTGGCCTTCAGGAACAACCACCCGTTATTGTGACATTATGCCACATTATTATGTGGTATGAGCTGGGAAACGTAAGAACTGAACATATATACTTACTAAATGCTGAACAAGTAACCCAGAAATAAATGTTGTTCAGGAAAAAATTAAGACATTTAATAAAAAGATGTTGAAATTGAAATGGTCAAACTTAAACATTGGTTTAATAATAATAAGCTTTCATTGAATTTAGAAAATACAAAGTTTATGGTTTTTACTAGTAAAAAAAAAAACAGGAGAAAATAAAACTATCGATTGATGGAGTAACAGTTGTAAAAGTTTCTGAGCACAGATTTCTTGGGTTAATTTTGGACAAAAAAATTGTCTTGGAACCATATATGTCATATATAAAGAGTAAAGTGGCTAAAACTGTATTTGTTTTGAATAAGATTAAGCATTACTTATCCTGTCATGTGTTAAGAATGTTGTACTGTTCAATTGTACTGCCTTATTTCACTTACTGTGTTGAAGTGTGGGGTAACACATATAAAAGTCATTTAACACCGTTATACTTACAGCAGAAAAAGGTTATTCGAATCATTCATAAAGTTGGATACAGAGAACATACAAATGCTTTATTGGTGGAGTCAAGATTGTTGAGATTTGAGGACTTAGTAAAACATCAAACTGTATTAGGGATACTTAAAGTTAAAAACAGAGAGATGCCAGAGAGTCTGCAAAAACTGTTTGTTTTCACCACAGAAGATGAAAATCACAGGAGGAAATATGATTTGAAGTTTCCAGTTGCTCGCACTGCTTTAAAGCAGACATGTCTTTCTTTTGTTGGAGTAAGAGTTTGGAAAAGTTGTACAAATAAAATATGAAAAAAATATTTGTAAAGACAAAACTTGAAGAATATGTAATGTGTAGTTAGTGTGTGGGGACAGGCGCTAAAAGCCATCTTTGTTTCTTTTTAAGATGTAATATAGGTGCAGAAATGAAGTAAGAACTTTAGTCTCACTGCTCCTTTCCTGTCATGAAGACATGTGGGCTGTTGATGGGTAACGAATATGTTGATGTAATTCTCTCTTCATGAATGGAACAAAATAAACAAATCAAATAGATTTTTTTCTTTTGGTAATGAAATTCCACCAAAATCCTTATTTCTATTTATGAAAAGGTACGTTTGCTCCCCTTTATTGGTTTTGTTTGTATGGGGTTTACTGCCCCCTTCTGGAGATCACGCGAGACTTCAGACGTGATTCACGTCTTGTCTTCAGTTCACGCCATCTCCCGTTAAGGAAGGCGTGGATGATTCTTTTCTCCGTGGGTACTTTGCTTTATTTGTGTTTCTAGGTGTTGAATTTGGTTAATTTTGTGACTGTGTAGGTATCAATGTTCTGGAGACCTGCAGTCACTCATTTGTTACTGTCCATTCATGTCAAAAATAAACCAGAGAGAAACCCAAGACGTGTCATCCTCCTTATTTGCACTCAGCGCAGAGGAACGGGCGAGGCGTTCAAGGACCAGAGGACCGTGGTAGACCCCCGTTACACTAACCACACACAAGATTTTTGAGGGGCAGAGACTCATGAGTTCATTCACTTTATCATAGACACTGGGGGTTCTTTATTTTGGTATTGTGATGGAGAAGAATCAACATGAATCAAGTTTGATACAGATTCTAATATTTTAAACACAGAACCAACAACTCTCATCCCCAGAATGCTGAAGTGATTAATATTTAATGTCCTTATCAGACTGTTGCTGGGAGGATTCTAGTTTGGAGTTTCAGTGGAGTTTTAGTCAGATTCTGTCTCCTGTCAGTCACTTCAGGTTCATGTTGATCATCTGCAGCTGTTTTCATTTCTGGTCATTGTCTTTAGTGTATAAGTGTCTGGTTTTCAGTTCTCCTATGCCAGGTCATCTGCCTTTCCTCTTTTTATTTCTTCATGAGTTTTTAGTTATATGACATGTTTACGTCTCTGCCACCAAGCCCAGTTTCCTGCATTTCTGGTCCTATTTCTCCTGGTTGAACCATAAGTGAATTGTTCTGGGATTCACAGCCGCTTAAACTCTTTTTTGCATCTTATCGTTAAACAGAATTTTGCTGTGATTGCAAAGATCTTAATTCAAATTATTGTGAAACTGAATGAAATCGAATTTAAAGAAGTCAATTCTAATCAGAAAATATGACATTAAACAGATTAATTTAGTTTCAGACCTGCAGTGAGGAAGCTATGAAATAAAAACGGATTGAATCAGCGTCACTTTCAGAAAAAATGTTTCCACAATCTGAGTCTGAAGACAGAATTGTGGACCTTGAAATATCGCCTCTATCGCTAGCTCCGACACGCAAAGGAGAAGCCATCTTGCTATGTTGACCCCTCTGACGTCACATGTACCACGTGACCAAAACGGAGCTTTTTACCCGGAAGAGACAGGTTTGCCAAATTTGGCCGCAAAAATTCCGTTTTATTTCAATATTTCTTGCTCAAAACACGCCAAAACATTTGGAAATGGTAAATATAAGGCGAAATACAGTTAACACCGAAAAAGACCCACAACCCCATTACTAGTTCTTTAATTCTTAACTGCAATGATAATGTGTTTCTCTTGTCTATGCATGTATGATAAACTTAAACTTGTTCTAGTCAGACTAAGTAGAGCTTAACTTGATTAGCCTCTTTGAAATGTTTCCAAGTTCTGGCTCAGCTTAGTCAGTTTCTCAGTATGCTTAGGCTAAGTTAACTCTGACTCTTGTAAAAGACCCCAGTTGTGTTGGTAGTTTTGTGTTGTGTACCTCAGTCTGGACCATGTTGACCCTCCGCGCTCTCAGTTCCCGGACACAGTTGTAGATGTCAACCACGCCCTCCCTCTCTGCCATGTCCAGCATAATGTCAATCACAATGAAACAGCCTGTGCGCCCCGCTCCCGCGCTGACTCAGAAACACACACAGACACACAGTGAGCTGCAGGTCATCTAAAAGGATCACCATTGATGCAGGAGCACAGACCAACCTGCAGTGGACCACAGTGGGGCCAGCGGTGGGGGGAGTCTTGGCCTTCACATGCCGGATGAAGCCCAGCAGGCCGGTGGCATGGAGTGGCACACCGTGGTCAGGCCAGCCAGTGAAATGGAACTGTCGAATTTCTCTTATCTCAGCAACACCCCTCTAAAGAGAAGAGTTAGAGTTACCAAAGTAAGAGCCGCTCACTTGTCCAGGTGTGTCAGAAAAGAAAGGCAGTGTATTTGATATCAAAGTCAATGTTGTTTATCGTAGGGGTTTTACATCAAAGGGTTTTCCCCTACTAACACCAGATGCAAGACTAATAGATGAAGTCCTATCATCAGGGGTGGCAGAAGCGTGCTGCAAGGCAGCGACTGAGGACGCAACGGCTAAGACACTGTGCTTAGAAGTGTTTATATAGATCGTTGGGAAAACAATGTGTATTATCTTAAAAGTTGTTTTAATGAGCCTAGACACCCACATTTCAATGAGTTGCTGCTTCTCATTGCATTGGGCATCAAAGTTTGGTTCCAAGCAGGAACCGTTATGATTTAGGCAGTTCTACCAAAACTGAAAGAAGCTGATGCAAATGGTGCCGTATTTCAGTGCTTAGTTTCATTGAAGGTTTATTTGTATTGGGACATGTCCATCACTTCTACTCTGTTCAGTACTTTGAAGTTCTAGCCAAACATTCCACCTTTCCTGCGATAGTGGGCGGGCTTATATAAGACTGCTGACAGTCACGACAAGCACGAGCAGCGCTCGAATGTTTGGCTGCATTTCACAGCAGATCACAGAAGTTTGACAGGTCGCTGCGTCGCATCAGCCAATCAGGAACTCAGCTTTGGGCATGTGACGTTTTCAGGGACCCGATCAGCGGGTAAAATACTAATCCAATACGAGCGTTTTAAAAAAGGTCCTTCCCTTGGGTTAATGCGGAACAGCCATCAAACTCACAGAGTGAGTCACGGAGACACAGAAACACAGCGGAAGCTGCTGTCATGCAGACACAACCCCCTGAGTGAGATCTAAGCCTTGTAACCCCTCAGACGCTGCGGTGTCTAGCTCAGGATCACATGTTAGACAGGCAGCAGCAAATTTGCCACGCGGTGAAAGAGCAGTGGGCCACCGGTTTGCAGCTCGGAGGTTGTGGAGCTCTGATTTAAAAGGAACAGTCAGCATGTCCAAAAACACTCAAAACGTCAATTCTTGACAAGGAGGTCTTAACCATGCGTCTTAACCTGGCAACCTGTTCAGGGTGTACCCACCTTTGCCCAAAAGTGGCCTGGAAGGTCCCCACGGCCCCAGTGGGTTAAGAAAACGGATAGAAGTTCAGGACAAACATGCTTGCATGATTGGATATATATTCTACCCGCTGATCAGGTCACTCATAACATCACATGTCCAAAGCAGAGTCTCTGATTGGTTGATACGCCACTGCGACCTTGCCAGAATTCTGATATTTGATTTTTTTTTTGTACTCTAGCCATGGTGCGCTGCCACTTAAATTGCGGTGCTGCCCTCCCTGTCACTCAAATCCCACCGCAGGACCTCAGATCACGTCTGTACCATTGACTGAACGCTGGACCTGGCTGCCTCGGCCAAGCAAATCATATTCGGTGTGAATGCAGCTTTATAACTCACACACATTTCTGGACAAGTTTATTTTATGTTAATCTGAGCAAAACATTGTGATTTGCTATATCCACAGTGATGGTGTAGCAAGAGTAAATTTCAACGGGTTCTGACAGAAGAAAAAATGTTGTTGTGCCGTTAAGCAACACGTTACATTACATATCGTCATGGCATATCAACTTTTCTCTTTGTCAGAATCAACTGGAATCCTGATATTTGTGCAAACAGTTGCAAAAGTACAATATTTTACAGAACGACAATATTGAAACTAAAGCTCCAGTGTTAAAGGCTTAAAGTTGCCTTTAAAAAAGTATTGCAAAACTCAGAGCTGCTGGTACAACTCCTTAAAGCTCCTGATGGGATCTGTGGGAGCTCCAATCCCCACAAAGGGGTTAGAAATCACAGAGGCCTGAGTTTCTAACAAACAGATTTTTGTTATGGAGCAAAACTCTGCAGGTTGTTGTACCTTTTCCACTGCAAAGGTCCGGATCACATACTCTGAGAGCAGCTGCGTCTCAATCAGCGTCACCTTCATGTCTCCATAGATCTCTGAGTCATCAGGCCAGTACTTACAGCACTTTACCTACAAACACACATAAACACGCACACAAAACACACACAGTTTATCATTTTATTATTCCACATTCAATATGTTTAGGAATAAACTCATCAAATTAACAAAAACACAAAGGCAACTGATATTAAAATCTCATTAGAGGCCCCACCCCCCTCTCCTCCTCATTAACAGCAAATCAAACTTGAGCTAATTACACTGTTGCTACGACAACAGGGCAGGTGCCAGAGGCAAAGCAGGGAGAAAGTGCGACTGGGAAAGAAGGCAGCAGATAATCAGCTAGATCTGTCCCACAATCCCCCTTTGTAGAGGGGGGGCAGATCTCTGGTGCCTTGTGGGTAATGAGGGCTGGGACGGTAAATGCGCCCACAGGTGTGTGTTTGATCTTGGGTTAAATCCTCCATTTTCAGGAGGAAACAGCAGAGTTTTATCGTCACATCAGCATCGCTGAGCTGGTCTGCTGATTCCACCTGAGCTCCACCACCCACACATCTGTGCACATCTGTAGCATACCCATCAAGAGGAAAGGTGCTTGACAACTGAACACAGGATGTGAAGGCTGCCGCTCAGAATAGAAAGTCATTAAAGTGAACAGGTTCTTCTTCAGGAGAGTAGGAAGATGGGGTGTTCACTGAGCAGCAGTGAGTATAGTAATTGGGCTAGAAGAGGAGCAGAATTCCTCAGGGAGCAGATCTGAGCTTAGCAGGAACTCTCTAATGAGCAGGTCTTCTGAGCATGCTCAGACTGATTCCTCAGACTCACTGAGAACATCCTGTCAGTCTGAGCTGTTCACAAAGAGCAGGAGGTTTTGTCATCCAGACCATGTCGTTACAGATCTCCTGATCGATGGTCTGTCACCTCAGAATCTTTCTGTATGTGTTCTGACCATACTTCAAGCTGCAATGCAGTTAAGGGGAAACTGAGACTGTGGCCACAAACACAGCAGTGTTAGTGAGTTTGAAAACCAGAGGAGCTTCAGGATCTTACAAACCAGGAGCACTCTGGAAAATGAAGTCTCAGTCCCCATCAGTAACAGTCACATGGGCTCAATAATCACCCTATATATGTGGGTGTGCCTTTTGTGGACTTACCCTCCCCACCTCGACCAGGTTGGTTACCATGACAATGGCTGCAGAGTTCTCCTGCCAAATCATCTTCCAGAAGTCGTATGCCGTCTCCTGCATGGGACCTGAAATACACACAAACAAATGTGTGTTTTATGCTGAGTTGCTCCTGTCTTCACTTACATGCACACACCTGAGCTTCATGTGCACAAGCACACATACTCAAAAAAACCCCAACCAAAACATTTAGCCAGTGAAGTGAGCCTGTGAGTGATGTGCACTTGTCTGGATGTTCCAATTAACAGTCATGTTGTTGCATACTGGACAAACTGCAGGCAGTTTAGCAGTTTTCTAAAGTACAAAGAACTACGAGGGTCAGTTCAACTGCTAGATCACTGTTTAAGGATCACTGCGGCTTTTCAGCTTTATCTAAAAGGCTTAAGTGATAAAAGCTCTTTTGACAACAGTCTCAATCTGTTTGTTACATTTAAAGCAAATGCCAAAGATAACCTCTAGAATTTTAATGGCAGCAGTCACCAAAAACTATTCTGTTTGTGTGTTGCTCCAATATAGAACATTCTGGCACAACCACTACTTTCCAGCTGTGCACTCAGTCAGAACATTTTCTGAACTTTTTTTTTTTCAAACTGAAAGGCAGATTTATCTGCAGAAGATATATCAGAAGATCTGTTACTACCCAACAAGGCATTGGGCAGTGACAGATTTGAGTGGGAACAGATATAAAGAAAAGAAGGGTAGGACCCAGAATGGAACCTTGTGGTACCCCACAAAGAAGCCACAGATAAGGAGGTCACTCACACCAGGTACCAGTTAAGTTCTGTGCAAAGAATGCCAACATGATGCTCTAACCTTTGTGTCAAAGGCTGTCAAAGTCTACTTTTAGCAAGGCAAACTCTGTGCTCAAGACTGAAACTTCTCAAAATATTAAAAAATAATAATAATACTCCTGGATAAATGGGAAACAAGTCTGAGGGCCAATCAGAATTCTCCCCTTCTCCCTTCCCCTCCATTTGAAGGGATAGTTTAAGTGCTAGTTATGTCCAGGAAATGAATTTTTAAATCCGACCCTCCAAACGGAGGGTAAACAAGCCCATCGTCGCGAGGGTAAACCACATCGCACCAAGAAGCACTTTTCTTCTTGTGGGTGCGCTCTGAACCACATACCTTTACATTAAAATGTAAGTAATGACATTTGTTGTAACATGACTTTTTAAAGTTATAAAACCGCTGTTGTTATGTATATTCAAGCGCTGAAAGCTCCGCGCTAATGCTAGCAGACTAGCAATTATGAGTGATGTCTTTGAAAGAAAGTGATGTCCGAAATCGGAGACACTATTTTTTCACAACTCTCCATTTGGAAGGCTAAATGAATGGGAGGGAAAAGGGAAGAATTGGCACTGGCCCTAATTTGAGGTTTTTTAAGAAGAGGTTGAACTACTGCATTGTTGAATGCAGATATAACAGCTCCAGAAATTGAGCAATTGTTAATGAAAAACACAAGTCCAGGACCAACGATGTCAAAAGGTCTGTTTAAAACTTTAGCAAGAACCACATCGAGAGAGGAGTTTTGTGGGTTTTAGTGACATGACAATGTAAGCAAGAGCTGGACTCAAATCAATAAAACACACCCGGCACAAAGGACAGTCAAAACATGAAGGAAATGAAAGAAATTCTCACAGGAGGCCATGGAGGTATCTGCCATGGCTGAGGAGAAGCATGGCCTTTCAAAAATATTCATTTTGGTTGATGAAGATGAAGTCAAGAAAATACCAGGATTTGGCCTCAGCTAAAGGGTCTTGTAAAATCTCAAGGGAATGGTGCATCTGCAGTGTTATCAAGTGTTGCTGTTTAACTAGACCACCTCTTTTCTGAAGGAAAGCAAAAGTGTTCAGTATCTCCGAGCAGGTGGAATGAAATGAAGACAGAATGCCATCAGGATGGAGGGGGGACACCTTGTCCTTCAGAGCAATCTATGGAGGACCGGAATGCAGAGGAGAGCTCTCCTCCTGTTGAGGACTTGATGGTGCAACACAGGAAGTAAAGAACCCGTGGCTTCCTGATTGAGGAAAGGCCAAGCTCTGGGGAAATGATCTAAGATAGCTGTTGAAGAAATTTCCATTTGTGTGATTGGGAGCCCCAGTCTGAGGGTTTGGCATGAATAAAGCGCACCAGGTAAGGAGGAGACAGTGGTAGTGTCGTCTTTGAAGCCAGCATCATGTCTGTTTTTTTTGTTGTTTGTTTGTTTGTTTGTTTTTTTTGGGGGGGGTCTCAAAGCAGCTCCACGTCTAAAGCAACAAACACCTGTTTGAGCTGGAATTTATTAAAGACAGTACATAGTAGGAAGATATACAGTATTCTGCATCTAAAATGAAAGTCTTCTGCTGTTCACTGCTAGCTCTGTGGAGAAATAGGGTGTTTCTGTTAGACTGGGGGCGGAGCTGTCAGAGCAGATTCTTCCTGAAAGGGGCGGTCTCACTCTGTGACATCAGATCGTGAGGACCCGCTTGTTTTCATGGGTATTGGAGGGGCTGCTGCAGACAGTGCAGATTTTTAGAGGATTGCTCAGAAATGCAGGAAGGGATCAAAATGCCGCTTTGAGGTTCTTTATAGTGAGTAATGAACAGTAGAATGCACTTAAAAGCTCAAAAGTTATTTTTCATAGTATGGACCCTTTTACTGATGAAATTAAATGGTAAATCCGGATTCTTCCCCTACCCTTACAGTTTCTTCCAACCCCTACATTTATCCCTCCAAACGGTAGGTAGTGGAAGAATTCGGAGTCAGCCTGGAGTGCACAAATAAATCTTTGTGTTCAAGCTCCTTTCAAAATGTCTCCGCTTAATCAAACCAGTCTTAGCTTCTACTGGAATGAACCAGTAACCCCATGAAGAAAACGCTGTTTTCAGGGTCACTGTGGTCAAAACTTTGCGAGAGAAACTTTTTGTTTTTATGTTTATGTTATGTTGTTAATGTTTATGTGTTCTCTTTGTGTTTTTATTAATTTTATTTATTTGCTGATAAAGTGACACATTACTGATTTATTTTTGAGAGAAATTAGTTGAGCTCCTCCAACCGGTTCAATAATTAGGTGGATGGAAACATGAAAAAAACGACAGTCGTGCACAATTCAAACCTTTAGAATCATGCACATAAGGGAGAGGAGCACCTCCTCACCTTGAGTGGCAATGTAGTGGTTGGGTCTGTGGTATCCCTGAGGAGAAAAACAGCTACATTGAATAAATGGTAAATACTTGCTAAGTGCTTTTCTACCTTCCTTGGAGGCCCAAAGCGCTTTACAGTCACAGTCACACACCGGTGAAGACTCTGCTGCTGAACACTCTAACCTTCCACCAGAGGCAATTTGGGGTTCAGTGTCTTGCACATGGGTGGGCAAGGTGGGAATCAAACCCGCATTCTTCTTATCAAGAGTCGGCCACCCTACCGCTGCACCATGGCCGCCCCAGCTGATAATTAGCTGATGATTTTACTTTTGTTGTGGAATCAAAGAGTTACTCACATCTACGTAGTTAGCGTTGATATAGTCTGAACCACCGTTGCCATCCTGATGCTGCAGACGCACTCGTGAGTGGTCATCTGACACACACACACACACACATACCTTAGCTTTTTCTGTTGCAAGGACACGGAAGAAAATAACTTTTAATGAATGAGTTGTTGTTATGGTCATGATTGTAACAAGTACAAGTACAACAAAATCTAATTTCTCAGAACAGAAATAACGTTTCATTAAGCTTAATTAAAAAACACAAAAAGTTTAGTTTAGTTATGTTCAGGTGGTAAAAGAAACTTACAAGCAATGATGTTGCCATAGCGATTCTTCATGCGGTTTTCATCCCTTTTTGCAGAATCCCAAGGAGCAGACTGTCCCTCAAAAAAACCCTGAGAACACACACACGGTCAAAGAGCAGGTGAGTATGCAGTAGATTAGCTCCTCTGACTTGCATTTGTTGATAAAGGGCTTGTTCAACCTCAGCTCACACCAAGAGGGACTCTAGAGTCAATAGATCCTCTTTTGATCCATTGTAAAAGCGTTACAGGGTTTTTTTGTTATGATGATGCAGTTTTAGGCAAAAATTTAAAAAACCTGTGTCGTTTTTGAGGACATATTTTCTGTAGAGTGGCAAGAGCTCATTAGAAATTCACCTCTGAGTTCTAGACGGAGTAAGTTGCCTTCACAGATCCTCACAACCAATCTAACATAACTGGTGCAACAACAATGGCGAGCAATATTCCACCCCTACTGTTTGTGGCAGATTCCAGCTCAGACGAGGAAAACACAGATGTTCATGGATCTATTTGTCTGCAGGTAAATGCATCAGAGCAGAGCGGGGCAGGGAGCTTGTGGCCTGTTGATTGTAGACGCTATGTCACAACTACAAGTTTCTTTCAACGACATTTTTAGTTCAGTTCTGATTTTCACCAATCATAATAAAGCAATACTCAGAAATGTAATTCTCAGCTTAATTTTCTTTACAATTTCTATAGATATCTTTTACAGTGAGAAAGATGCTACAAGAAGACCTTAAAACCATTTTTATTGGAGTGGGCCTTTAACAACACCCTTTGATCCACAGCAGCCTTCTGCACTCCCAGGTATGTGTGCGTCTGAGTGTGAGTGTTACTGAGGGTTGAGAAGTCCACTCTGTGCAAACACAAACATGACTGGTTAGAAAAAATGGAGGGTAAAAACAGATGAGATTGTGAATATGTGTGTATGTCTCTGTGAGGGATAATTTGCTTTTTGTCATCTTTGAATGTGTGCTGATGTGAGAAAATGTTTGTGTCTTAACTTTGTGCCTGTTAAGTGTTTGTGTGTGGAAAAGTTTCTTTGAGAATTTTGTGTATGAATACTAGTATGGGATTAAATGTACGTGCTAATTTGTTTAAACAAATCCATGGTGGCCTGATCAGGATAAGGCCAACAAGAATAACATTAAAAACAATTTAATTAATGAATGAAAAATATCAAGATCAACAAGATGGGCCCTTAACGAGGTACAGTAACAAAAGCTGGAGGATTTTTTTAGAACGGCAGAACCAACAGATGGAAAGATGGCCCATGCACTCTGAGTGGACATGCATCTACAGACACGTTACAGGAGATCAGGTAATCAGACATTAACATCTTAGTGAGACTTGTTGGTCCTTTTTAGAGAATAGAATCAGCTCCTTTCTCAGGGTAGCTGTTCTCTCTTAGAGACAGGGTATGCCGTCATAGTGAAGCGCTGAAGGCTTGACCAACTGGGATGAGGGCCCCCAGCAGATCCAGGACACACAGGGAACCCCTTATGATGATTGCTGGGTGAGTTTTTTGTAGTAGATACAAGGAAGGTAGGAGGGAAGGATAAATGGGTGGATAGATGGAAGGATGGATGGATGGATGGATGATGGATGGATGATGGATAGATGGAAGGATGGATGAATAGATGGAAACATGGATGGATGGAATGATGGATGGATGGATGGATGGAAGGATGGATGAATAGATGGATGATGGATGGATGGATGGATGAT
>NC_050531.1:23794964-23812755 GCF_002922805.2 Oryzias melastigma | reverse complement strand
GGATGGATGGATGGATAGAAGAATGGATGGATGGATGGATAGAAGAATGGATGGATGGATGGATAGAAGAATGGATGGATGGATGGATGGGTAGGTTTAACAAATTTAAAGCATCTCAATTCAGAGCTTGTCCTTCATACATTTAAATAAAATCCAATCAAACAAAGTCCTGAAGGTTCCCGCCGAACACTCAGATCTTGGTTAACTTGGTTTCTGTTTCCTCCAGACATCCTTACTTTCAACTGGGTTGGAGCATCACCTTGATAGTGGGGGACCTTCACCTCTACTTGTAGGATTTTCTTAAGTAAATCTTATTAGTTTTTTTTTCAGTGTGATGGCTAACCCAAACACAAACGGGCACAGACTGGAGATGAGTGAACCTTCTGGCATTGACCTAGAGTCCTATTAGGTGGCAGTGTCTGAACCAACTAGTCCCTGATCTGGTTGACAAAAACACGAAGGGAGAAAAATCAGAAAGCCCAGCAGGCATCTTACCTCATTAAGCTGTCCAATCAGGTTAATTAGTAAAGGAGCAGCATGGAAGGATCAGGAGACAAGAGTCATGAGAGGGAAATCAGCTGATCTTGTTGATTCTTTAAAACATCATAAACTGTTATTAAAGAAAATCAACAGATCAAACACAGGCATTGAGCTCTTACTCTAAAATTCTGACACTTCTTGCCAAATATTTTGACAGACTTGAGTCAGAAATGGCTCGGATCAAACGCTATAGAAACACAGAAAATCATCAGTTCAGTTTAAAGTGAAGCAGGGCTCACTGCGGTTCTGACAAAGTGCACAAAAAGTGAGATGTGAGGCTCCAGCACTCGCTCTGACAGTGTGGTCTTTCAGAAACATGCTGAGAATACTACTAAGCATGTGACGTCACTCTGAAGACTGCTCCATCTGTTTGTTGATGCAATATTTATTGAACTTGAAGAGCTGTTTCAAATGTGATGAAGATGAACTCAGAACAGAAGGCTGCATATCTGGATGGTCAGAAAACCCTGGTTTCATGGTCATGGTTTCCTCAGAGACTCAGTGAAGGCTGCTCAGCATTTACTAGGTTCAATCTAAATCTTTAATCAGGATTTTAATTTGAGCAGTAAGCATTATCAGTTCACTCATCACAACTAACCCGCTCTGTTCTGTTTCTAGCAGTGTCCTGGTTCGTAAAAATAAAAAAAAGCTGAAAAGAATCTGCAGCCGTGGTGGGAACATCCTGGATACATGTTGTGATTATGCTTATGCAATATGGCTTACTTCCTGTTTCTGAATTTTTTCAGTTTGTGGACAAAAGAAAAAAATACTGGAAGAAGTTTTTCTGGAACTAGAGTTTGAAAACCATTTGGATTTGTGTGTGTGTGTGGGGGGGGGCATTCAATATGTATA
Source organism: Oryzias melastigma (assembly GCF_002922805.2). NCBI lineage: Eukaryota > Metazoa > Chordata > Actinopteri > Beloniformes > Adrianichthyidae > Oryzias > Oryzias melastigma. The sequence continues at coordinate 23,811,363 of NC_050531.1, read as the reverse complement.
ATGGATTAGCCCTGAGGGCAGCCTGCTAGCAGGCAACCAGACCTGAATACACACACATTAAGTCACACACATACATACACAAGCCATTTGCTGGTTTGGCCCATTAGCTGGAGGAAAAATCTATAATATATATATGTGTGGGTGTGTGTGTGTGTTTTCAGGTAAGTAACATCCATTAGTGAGTTTCTTTTGATAAAAGAAAACAGCAGAACAAACGCATAAGCACACACACACACTCACACACACACATGCACAGGTTGCTTCATTGGTCCGTTTCCCCTCAGTCTCCATTTTGGTTTGTAGTGTTTTGCAGACAGCCATCTTACTGAGGAACTTCAGGGCGTTCGAGATTGTGTGGTTGTCTACTGAGCATCAGTTATCAGTTGTATCTCTGGCTGACAAACACACTTCAAAGGCTTGCAGAAATCATGCTGCAGCTGATCACCTCTGGATGATAATTGGCTCTGTCACAGTTTGCCAGTCTGTCACTGTGAAGACCATATCTGAACAGGAGCAGCCTCAGAGGAGGAGAAAACAATTTCTTAGACTGGGAAAGGTTGGGAATGTGGTGTATTATGGCTGCTGCAGTTGAGTCTGGATGTAACAAGTTACAGAAGATTACATCTTCAAGGGTCTCCTAAGTATCCAACAAGCTCCATTCTTCATCTTGCCCTGCAGGAGACCTGGACTGAAGGTCCAGAATGTTTTAGCAATTCTTCTTCCTTCATACCTTTTAGAGAAAATGTTGCCCTTACCACAAACTTAAAAACCCACCAAAATTGGCACACACAGCATACCCAGTGAAAGGGCATTTTGGGCATAATGAATAACCCCCCCCCAAAAAATGGATGAGGCCAAAATCTCTTAGAGGGCTAAGAAAAATCCAACATCAAGAAACCCAACTAAAACACGTTATGAAATCATTATGGGATGGATGGGATGGGCACAGAATGTACAGCTTAGGCACCATTTTCCCATTTTCTTACAATACGGGAAAAGAGAAGGTTTGTCCAAGCGATCTTCATAAAAATTCACACACAAGCCACCAGGTTCAGGAAGAGGTTGCTATCTTGAGTTGACCCACTGAGCCAGTAAGGGTGGGTCAAAAGGAGCCCCTCATGGCTTTAATTCAAAGTCTAAAACAGGATAGGCAACTCCAGGCCTCGAGGGCCGCTGTCTCTGCATGACTTCCAGTTATCCAAGCCCAAATCATGACTGATTACCTGGTTCAGGTGTGTCCACCCAGTTAGAACATGCCAGAGCAGAGTATGTTGGAAAACATGCAGGCCTGTGGCCCTTGAGGCCTGGTTCCCTATCCCTGGTCTAAAACTTCGATGTCACAAAGGTAGCTCAGTGACCTCAAAGCTCAAATCATGGCTTTCATTCCTACACTCTTTGCTAATTTACCATTGTAAAACACAGGGGTGGATGTGTGTTGTGTTATTGGTTGTGTTGTGGTGGTTGGCTGTGTGCAAAGCACTGACCGCAGTGGTCTCATAAGATCTGTTTCCATTGGACCCAAATTGACCAGAGCTCTTTGCTGGCCTCGGCCTACATGCCTTCCTATTAGAATCAGCGTGCAGGCCACTCTTACAGTCCTGGTGATCAAACAGTGGTTTAATGGCAAAGGCTAAACCAGAACTTGTTGTTGCACACAAGTTTTTTTGTGTGTGAACTACTAAAGTAAAATCCGATGTGAGCTGGATGATTAGGTTCTGCAATGGCCGCTCCTCACCTCATATTCCTCTTTGAAGCCGTAGCCTTCGGCACATTTCATCTGTGTGATATGCTGCAGCAAGTCGGCCACTCGGATGGCAGGATGCAGCTGTCCCGTCTGATAGGGAGGCGCCTCACGCTCGGACTCCCGCTGCTTGTAGTGAGACTGGACCAGACTGCTGGTCTCACTGGTCATGGTGTGGCTGTCATCTGGAGAAAGAGCAGAGTAGAGAACAGAGATAGATAAGACCTGTGCTGATCACTTAAGCTGCAAAGACATACTGGACCAGACCAGGCTGTGCCAGATAGAACCAGAACCACCAGCACTGAGGCAACAAATTCTGTCTCTTGTTTCAGTGACAAATGTTGATTCAGCTTCATTCTTGAAAGACTCTGAGCAGTTTTAGTGCAGAGGTGAGATGAGGCTAAGGTGAGATCTATGAACATGGGATTTAGTACGATGCATCAAACTCACAGCTTTGCTACAAAGTAAAAATAAAAAAACAAGATGCTAGACCATATTTTCATTAGTCATTTTTCTCCATTGCCAACATGATGTCGCATAATCAAAGTTCTAGAATGTCTCTGTATTAAAAAAACACGGCTTGCATTGACATCACTACAATATTTGTCTAAAAATATAGATCAAACCATTCTTGGAAACTTGCATCGAGTGTTTGAATCCATGTTCCTTGTGATGCTAGTTTAACCAGCTGAATGACTCAGTATAGATCGAGTACCACGACCTGATTTTGAACAGGAATAGTTGGTAGACAGAGATGTCCTCCATATACAGGTACGACAAGAACATTTTCTAATAACTCATCAGATCAGGCCACTTTAGGTTCTGGTGTTTTTGTTCTTTTCTTGGTACATGGAAGTAAAACTGCTATAGAACATAGCAGAAAGTTTAACCATCGAGGTACTAAAACTTTGTGTGTTAGCCTGCAGGTGTGCATAAAAGTTGAATCCCAGATAAATACACCTGGTGGGTACTTTCATGAATTTATACCTGCAAAATTGTGACTGGACAAACAGAACAACCATAATAAAAACAATCTGAGAAATATAGATGTTGTCACGTAGCTGATGAAACCACACAGAGTCTTCCAGAGTGAGGACATTTTCAGTGAGTCCTGGTCCACATCTGTACCTGCCTCACTGTTACCATGACAACACAGATGGTGGCACACGTACACGACGTGGCATCAGATCACATGTCTGGAGAGAGGATGATGATGGTTTCTTTTCACACAGCTGCCACTAGTAACAGTAATTGAATGGACTGTAAACCTAATTGGTTTATCTGGTTAGTAGCCAGTATAACTGGGTTCTGGCCTGTCAAGTTACAGTACGGCAAGTAAACTGGTCTAGAACCTATGAGATGTGGTCCACAAGCTGGTCCAGTTACTTTGAGCTGCAGTGTGAAAAGAGAAGATATCAGATAAATATATAGATAATTTTTTTTTTTTTTGGTAAACTGTTTTTTTTTAGCTGCTCAGGACTCTGACACAAACATTTCAGGAAACACTTGAGGACATACCTTCAACTACACTCTCTAACTCTGTTCCTATTGGCTTGGCTCAAGGGTGTCTGACCAGTCAAAAAACAATATCCTCAACTACCAATCATGGAGAGGAGATGGACGTAAAGATGAAGGCAGTGATTTGTAACTGGACAAACAGAGTCAGCATTTAAGAAAAAAAAGCAATCAGAGACGGACAGATGCTGATATTTGATTGGTTCTAGGTGAGATGATGGGAGGAGCTGGAACTGTAACTTCACAAATTTCACAAAGGGTAAAAATGAAGCTTTGCCACACTAATGATCACAGCCGGTGGTGGGTGAGGCTCCATGCGTGGTGATGACAGACCCCTGCCCCCAAATATCCCCCTCCCATTTAACCCCAGATTTACCCACTTACCATTAATTGGCACTTTAGACAGAGAAGGATAGAAGAGAAGAAGAAGAAACAGGAGACACGAGATAAGCAACAACTTTAGCTTCAGCTAGTCTACAGCTTATGAACAGCTAACATGTATAAACAGTCAATCTATTTGAACTGATGACACTTTGCATCTATCCTAACCTAGCTCACCTGGTTACCTGCAATCTAAATATAATTTGAATCTAAAGACAAATGAATTTGTTTAAAAATACTTTCCACAGTCCTTTTCTTTCACTTGACAGTTCAGGTGGCCAGACCAGGTCTTTCCTTTGGAAATGGACTAAGACTAATTTAGTGCAATTAAGGAGGAAAATAAAACAAACATTAGAACGCTTTAAGTTTCAAATCTCCAAAAACAAGACAGCCCACAGCGTCCTGATCTGCTGAGTCAAAGGAATACACACTTTTATCAACCTCAAAGAGGGTTTTGTTTTGATGCTACACAACTTTTCCTGTGTATTTAGGTGAAGGCCTCAACCTGCAGCAAGGCCAGCTTTCAGGATTCATGAGCAGTTAGTTGAACAAATCAACCCACTATGAATCAATGTCACAGTTCTATGTATGCTGTCATGATAGTTTCACTATAGCACACATTTGTGACATTGAGTTGGTCCCTATGTGAATAAATCTTTCTTTTTGTCATTTTATAGCATTAAGTTAGGCTTAAACACGGAATCGAACTCATTTCCAACTTTTTAAAATCTTGACTGGCAGAGAGATTAGAGTCTTCACAGCTCAGAAGTCTGAGGAGTTCAGCTGTTCACATGAGTAAAACATATCACAGGGACCTGGATGTCCTTATGTTAACATGATATGTCAGCTCCAGCTACGGCAAAAAAACAAAACAAAAAACTGCTCTGCCATCTGGTGTTAACACGGGATTGTAAAATCTCTACATAAGTGGGAATGTCACCAATCCCCAGGGGTACACTGAACTAATAACAGGTCTCACAGGTGTAACTTGAGAACTGCTCTGGTTCTGCTGACAGACAGACTTTTACCTCTAGATTTTTAGTTTTAACACCTTGGAGGTGTAAGTGAGGAGCAGACAGGAGCAAATTTTCAACTATCTAAACAGAAAACTTAAAGTAGACTTAGTACTTTCAACTCATTTCAAAGCATGACCCTAAACTGAAAGTAAGTGTTTCTACGCTATGAGATCATCAGTGGTGGGTGAGATTGTTTAGCTGCTGACCCGTTTTTCTGTTCATTTATAGGAGCTTCTATTTCCTTTTTGCAAATGTAACATTAAAGAAGATGATGAACAGAGTCAGAGCTGCAGCTGTAGCGCGCTCTGTTCATGAAACAGGAGATCAAACAGAAAACAATCAGCAGGTGAAAAACTTGGCCGTACTGTCATGTCAACCTCAGGCCTCAATTTAGCAAAAGCCTGCAGTTGAAGGCCAGGACCCCCTCCTAAGCCTGTTCACTGTCAACAAGCACATTAATGCATATATTTTGCACCCCCACCCCATCCACATAAGTGTGTTGGTTCCATGCAGAGGTCGGAGGTCACAGACAGACGTGACGTCAACACAACACGCAGGAATGTTGTGGATGCAATGATGAAGTGAAGCCCACTGTCCGTTTACAGAAACAGAACATGAAGATAAATGAGAAAAACAACAACTTTATGGCCATCAGGTGAACAAAAACTGCTGTATCTAAATGAAAATCAGTTTAAAATGATGAAAAAGGACAAAAGAATTGAACAAATGTATTGTTTTTAAAAGTTAATTTGACTTATATTGTAAACAAAACAACTGAAAAATTGAAATACAAAGTAAAACTTAAATCCCAAAGCAGCCAAAAGAGAAGCAAGCAGGGATGGATGGAAGCCAAAAAAAAACCACCAAAAAGACTCCTCTTCTTCGCACTATTCTCTGACACTGACTTCTCTGACTGCTTCCTGTTTATCTGAGCTGGTCAGATTTTGTGTTTGTGAGGAAAACAGGAAAACAGTCTCACCGAGAATGGCGGTCGGTACAAAAGGATCTGTGGTCAGGAACATCAGCAGCAGACCAATGGACAGAGAAACAGAGGGACACAGACACAACAGAGAAAAAAGGAGCCACATTAGTGTGTTTCATGTGACACCCTCAAAGAGCAGGCCCATTAGTCCTCCAGTCTGAAACAAGAGTATGCCCTGCACTGAACTGAAATCCCAAAATGATTTCCCCTTCAGAGTGAAGCTTCAGTGATGAACAGGATGATCAGCACCTTCTCTTCTGCAGATTAACTGCTCTTACTGCAGTCATTCACACTCTCAAGATGCATTCACACCAAGCGCAATTTGAACAACAAATTCTCGCCATACGTCAAAAAATGTGCTAAAGAGCTTGATGCTGCGGGCATGTGTGGGAGGAGCTACCAGCCAATGTTATTCATTTAAATATTTCTCCATTACCTTCTATCACACTCCAGGGACGGTGTTTGGATGACAGCCGCGTCTGCGGTGTTTCTGTGACTCTGTGACAGAGTTTGAAGGCTGTCCCACATTAACCCAAAAGGGGAAAGAAGAAAAACGAGGGGGATCTGGGTAACTGCAGCTCAGAGGCTAGTGATCCGCACGGGATGCATTTTTTCTTCCCATGGTAACTCCACGGCTCCGGGGGTTGAGGAATTAGATGGAAGTTCAGGACAAAAACGCTCCTATTGGATTAGTATTCTACTCACTGACTGAGTCACTGAAAACGTCACATTCTCAAAGCTGAGTTCCTGGTTTTGTGATGTGATGCGACGACCTGTCAAACTTCAGATATTTAAACTTTGGCTACACCGCCTAATTCACACCTCGTCGCTCAAATCGAGCTGCTGCCAGTCCTCCGAACCGCGTTCATTGCTCAAATCATGCTGCATGACTTCAGATCGCCTCAGTTCGCATCTGTACCATTGACTTAACATAGAACCTCTGTCACACGAATCGCATTCAGTGTGAATGGACTTTAATACACCAATACTCATTCATATACATCTTCAGGGCCTCATCTGCCTAAATAGTTCATATCCTTTCCTGTAAATGTTTCTTATGACAGCTAAAAATTCCCAAAGAGCAATGAACATGAAGAAGAGAAAAATGCATTGATGTTTTTTTTGTTTGTTTTATTCATGTGCATAAACACACTTTTGATCTGCAGATTTAGGCAAAGCTAACTTAAACATCTCAAATGCTCCTTCATAAATATCACTGTGTGTGCAGGATAGGAAAACACTTTGCTCCTCATTATTGTTAATGAGACCTCTGACAGACCTGAAACTGTTGAGGCAGCTGATGAGACAACGGTTCTGCGAGTTACCTGGGTAGTAAGAGTTGGGGACAGTGGTGCTGATGGTGTTGGTCTTCAGGGTGAAAGAGGATGGAGACGACACAGCTGCACACAAACACAAACTTTATACATAACCTGCACTGGACAGACACAGACTGTCCACCAAACACTACTGGAGGGCCATCAGAGATTACTGATGGTCACCAGCAGAAGAACGCACATAAGCTGCAGAAAATTCAAATACAGATATGAAAACTGTGAATTAGGGTGGGTATATGTATAGGAGACCTATATATGTATATATCTTTCAGCTCTTTTTGCTAGAGCTCTAAACAGTGATGTGCAACAGAGCTCTGTGGACAGATCCCTATCAGATTCATAATCTATATTTGTAGCTGTAAACGTCAAAATACCCATGATTTAGAGATCTAATAGATGGGTCCATGACTAGTGGGTAACAAAGAGACAAAGGCTAAATCTACCTCTAAGCTTCTCCCTACCCCTCTGATTGCAGGGACATTTGGTGGTGCTCGGACTCTTTCAGAACTTAGACCTAACTACTCCTCTGCTGATATAAGCTAATGCGTTAAGCTGTGCTGTGAAGGAAAAACACATCTCTTCACCTAGGTGTGCTCTGAAGGACAGAAGTTTAAATGTAAGGCCCGATCCAAATTCTCCCTTTCTCCCTTCCCCTTAGCCCTCCCCCCTCATTTATCCCTCCGTGATTGCTCCAAATGGAGGGTGATGAAAAAATAGTGTCTAATATTTCAGATGTGACTTTCGTTCAATGACATCATCAATAATCACCAGTCCGCTAGTACGGAGCTTCCAGCGCTTGAATATACATAACAAAAGCAGTTTTATAACTTTAAAAAGGTCACACTACAACATAAAGTCATTACTTACATTTAAATGTAAACATTTGTGGTTCAGAGCGCACCAAAGTGAAGAAAAGAGCTTCTTAGCGGGACGCAGTTTATTCTCGCGATGGTGGACTTTGGACCCCTCTGTTTGGAGTGTGAAACTTAAAGAATAATAATCAGGACACGACTTTGACTTCAACTTCAAATCAAGGGGGAGGCTAAGAAGAAGGGAGAAGGATCGAATCGGGCCCAAGTAAGGACTTTTTGTTCAGGCATACATTTTTAACTGATATTGTTGTTATGTATTTTTTAAGCGGAGGCAGCTACATGATAACGTAGAAGACCAACAACTATTGATGATGTCATTAAGTAGTAGAACGTCTGAATCTGAGGACACCATTTTCCCATAATTCTCTGTTTGGAGGGCTAAGTGTAGGGGTAGGGAGGAGCCATATGTGGAAAATACAGATTTGGCCAAAGTCTGTAATTTTCATAATTTTATGAAAATCCGAACCAGGTGAATCCTTTCTGGGGTCACCCGAGCCAGTTGGAGGAAAGCAGGGTTCACCCATACACACATACCTACGGGTCATTTAGAGATACCTATAACCTCTCAGGCATATTTTTAGCATGCTCCTGTTGTTTTTGAGGGACAAAATGTAAACTCTGTACAAAAGGTCCCAGCTGGGATTCCAACCAGGGCCTGTTCGCTGTGAGGTGAGAGCACTAACCGTTACATCACCCTGCAGCCCACTTGTAGGGCCTAATCTACAAACATGTTTGTGTGCATGCATGGGTTTTGGAATCATCTACTCACCATGTCCATTAAGTGTGTGTGAGTCCACCACAGTTGTGTGCTGGGAGCTGTTGACCATCAAGGTCATTTCCTGTCTGGAGTTCAGCGTCTCCTTCCTTTTTTTTGCCAACTTCCTGTGGGGACATAATTTATTAGTGTTAAAAAAATTCTTGGTCTAACATCTTCACTTTCCCAAACTTTACCCGAAGGGATATTTATGCCAGGGGTCAACAAATATGATATCAATATCGCCACTGATTTTGGCTATTTTGACAACTATTGGTGTCTGCCTTTTTTATATCCAATAACCAATATTGAACTGGTTATTTTTTGGCTCAGAGACAGCTATGGCTGTGTTCAGCATTGTCCCGCCCACTGCACCACCTGATTGGTTAACCACGCACAGACAGATGCAGAGCCAATCAGAAATTGAGGCTGTTTGCGATGAGGAGGTTGGGGGAGGTAAAACCATGGAGGAGAGAAAAGTTTTCTCTTTGGTGAAGCTCACGCATGCACGGATATGTAAAAGGTATGTAAATACACAAAATTCCCCTGAAATTGTAGTAAACATCTCTGTCCTCGCCATATCAGAACTAGCAACGTTGTGCAGAACATCAAAAAAACGTTTAAAAAAAAAGCTCTGTTACCTCACCACTAAACGTGTCTGTGAACCAACAATGAAAAAACATGTTGAAAATATAGACATGTAATCAACCCATTATTTCAAAATAAAAAACAAATTAAATTCTGTTGAGTTTTATAGCAGGAAAGCAAATGTAAGGCTAAGCAGCAGTTATTGTCTGTGAATAACTGCTGTGAAAAAACAGGACAATAATGACTTAGATGTTATATATCTTTAACTCTTTCTGTGTTGAGAGAATCAAAGCATCAAAAACAACATTGTGAGATGAAGCGTGTGTGAGCGGTGGAGAAGCAGGCTGTTTTGCTAGCCTGATGACCGTGCACGACCTATGCCTAGCATCCGCTAGTCTTTGTGCATGCATGTACCAGATAGACTTACTCTGAATGTTTGATATAAACTGAAGAAAAAAATAATCCTACCTTCCTAAATTGTTTTCACATCCCTTTTAAACTGACACAGTCTTCACTCTCTCTACTGAACTCCGTGGTGAGTTTAGTGACAATTGGACTAATATCAATTATATGTATCAAAATATCTATTACATGTGCAGACGTCTTGATTGGATTGATTAAAAAAATTATATCTAGGTTTCCCAAATGATGTAAAACAATAGCAAGAGTTGAGCATATGACAGCATGTTGCGATTTTGTTTTTCAAAATAAATATTACAAGTGAATATTGGCCTAAATGTTGGCCGTCGGCCACCCAGACTTAAAAAAATATCTACATTGTATCAGCCTTGAAAAAAAACGTATTGGTCAATCTATAATTTATTCCACTACATTAAGAAAAAAAGTCAGTTTTGAGAACAAAATTTCCATTATTGCATACAAAATGTTCAATTTTAAAAACCAAACTTTCTAAGTAGCAAATGAGAATGTTAAATGTTTGCTTTCAAAATAATTTTCTTTGCTTTTAAAATATATTTTTGCATTTGCTACAAAAATGTTTTTTGATGCATTGTCTTTCTTCTCACTTTCTCCCTCTTTAATTTTGTGTTCACAACTTTTAGTTTAGTGTGACATATGTGCCACCAAACAGCCAATCACAGACAGGAGGCAGAGGCCATGGCAGTTACTGCATCACAAACCTGATCTTTTTCAAAGTTTTTATTTGTTCCCGATTCAACATAGTTTGAGTAAATGATTATTCAGAATCCTATTTTTAATCTTAAGGTATTTTATAAATGTCTCCCATAAGTAGAAAAATGCTACAGGAACATCTTAAAAACGTGATATTTGTTGGAATGGGTCTTTAACATCAGATTGCATTGATTTGGTTCTTGTTGGAATTCACTACAGGACTAAAACTCCATATAAATAAGCAAAAGTATCATGTAAGCTGTCTTCTAAAAAATAATAAGTATAGAGTCCTCGCTGTAACAACTCTTGAGTTTGTTAGTGTTATCAGCAGCATTATCAGTAACTCTCACGGTTTGTTTTCTATGATGACTTTAAACCAGTCATAGATTATTTCTCTCTGACAACCCAGTTAATTTAGACAAAGGTTACAAGTACTTCACTGAATGCTGCTTGTTTTAATATGAAGGTAAATATGATTTTATTCTTTTAATCTGTGCTAATGCTAATGCTAGCATTAGCTTTGGCTCTGAGACGTGGAGCTGCAGAAGATCATTTCTCACCAGTTCAAAGTTTCCTAAATTTCCATTTTCACATAATCCTGTAAACAGATCAAAAGTCAGACAATTAAACCGGCTCACTCCTGACTCCACTGATTGATCATTCGGTGCCGCTGGATCCTGGAGCATTTGAGCTCCATCCCATCATCTACACTCTGCCAGTTTGTTGTGTTCTCTACCCTCGAGGAAGCCAGATCAAGTTGCTGGTTTTGATCCCTGTTCTGTCTTTGGACATCACGTCAAGTCTACCCCCTTTTGTTGTGTTGCCTAAGATTGATTTCACATGCATGACCCTGGACTGGACTTAACACAGATCATCTGGAGCTTTCAATTCCCCACATTGATGTCTCCAGTGTGCATCTCTGTTTCCTGGACGGGAAGTACTCCAGCCTGAACATTGTTCTTAGAACCTAAAAAACTCAATCATCAATCGAAACTCTCAATCATCCAGATCCCGCAGCCCAATTCAACGTGGAGATGGACACCTCTACCACTGTGTTGTCACAACCCCAAGGTCAGCCTCTAAAGATGTTCTTGTGTGCCTACTTTTCCTGCAAACTCAACGATGCTGAATAGAACTATAACGTAGATGATTGGGGACTGCTAGCTATGAAAGAGGTGGCACTGGCTGGAGGGAGTCCCTCAGCCTTTCCTAGTCGTCACTGATCGTCAGAATCTAAAATACATTAAGTCAGCCAAGTGGCGAAATCCTCAGAAGGCGCAATAGTCTCGTGTTCTTCTCCCATTTTAATTTAAAATCACCCAGTGTTCAAGAGTGGGAATGCCAACACCCTCTCCCACCTCCACGACGCTCCCACAGAGGCATCAAGTCCTATAGAACCCTCTTCTCTGGTCCTCCGTCTGGTGCAGTGGGACATCGAGACAGAACTAACAGAGATCAATGCCACTCATCCGCCTCCACTGTCCTAACCAGTTGACGAGGTGTATATGCCCCCATCTCACCGCCAGCAAGTCATCTATCTTGTAAATGATACCCTCAAACAATGAAATGATGTAAATGATCACCTCAAACAGCTTTTGGTAGTCTTCCATGCAGGCAGAGATGGTTGGGTTTGTTACCCAGTGCGACACCTGTCAAAGGTACCTCGGCAGCGTCTGGCCAGCCTCTTTCAGCCTCTACCGACTCCTCATCACCCATGGACTCACATTGCTGTGGACTTTGTGACGGTTCTTCCGAGATCCCAAGGTACCAACACATTTTTGACAGTCATAGATAGGTTTTCCAAGGCATGCAGGCTCATCCCTTTACCCAAGCTACCCCTGGTACTGGAGACCACAGAGGAGCTGTTAAACCATGTCTTCAGGGACTTTGGTCTACCAGAGGACATAGGGTCCCCAGCTCACCTCTCAGGTCGAGCATGCTATATGTAAGGGCCTGGGGATCAAAGTGAGCCTCAGCATCCCCAGTTTAACTCAAGAGTCGAACGGTTGAACCAAGAAATCACCCGCTTACCTCAGATGCATTGTCATGACCACCAGGAGAACTGGAACCATTTCCTGGTTTAGGAAGAGTAAGTAGTATTGTATTGCATATTGATGAAAAGCTACTTTAAAATGTTGCATACCGGAGCAAAGCCGCTTTTCTGTGCAGATCAGCCGATTCAAGTTGATCGCATAAAGAGCTATGGTATGTGAAAGGGCATAGCATGTTTTAACAGAAACATCTTTGGCATTAAAGGTGATGCAGAGACATAGGTGATTCAGGCAGTGAGGCACAAGCTCTTGGTTCTCCAGAATCTAACACTGACTTTTTTCAAGAAATGTAAAATCCTTATGCTAAACCTTCGTCTTACAATTTGATCAAAAGCTTGATATACAGTGTAGCCCTAAAGTTTTGAAGATTTAACACATTTAAGTTGTCTAGTCTTTTTGCTGGCTGTTGCTAGCAATCAGAGGAGGGCCTTGGTGTGTAAATGTTAACAAATCAGACTTTTATCCCCTCAATCAAATGAGGAACTCGGATCTCTCAAGTCCTAAAAAGATTTATTGAAGCTGATTCATGCCTCCATGCATTTGTCTGATTGTTCTCTTTTAGGCTGGATTTCCATAACAGTCATTTAACTGTCGTTTCAAAAACGGACAGTTAGAAAGCTGCAGTTCATTCAGAATGCCATCAGCATTTTTAAAAAACTGACCGCATTCCTCCTGTTCTCCAGTCTGTACACATGTTACTGGTTAAATATGAAACCAATTTCAAAGTACTGCTGCTAGTTTATAAAGCCTTAACGGGGCCGTACCGTGAAAATTCTACTTTTTGAGGTTTTAAATGCATTCACTGTTCATTCCTCACTATAAAGAAACTTAAAGTTGCATTTTGATCCATTCATGCATTTAAGAGTTATCCTCTAAAAACCTGTACTGTCTGCAGAAGCCCCTCCCATACCCACAAAACCGAGCGGGTGGTATTGTGGTGACATCAGCATGATGCAAACCGCCCCCTCCAGGAAGAGTCTGCTCTGCCAGCACCGCCCCCAGTGTAACACCAACAACGGATTTCTCAACAAAGGATGTTGATGAGGATCAGCAAACAACTTTAATTTTAGATGCAGAATATCGTTTATCTTCCAGTTGTGTCCTGTCTTCAAGAAATTCCAGCTCAAACAAGTGTTGGTTACTTTAGATCTGGGGTCACCATCGTGGTGCCCACAGGCACCAGGTAGCCCTCAAGGACCACACAAGGTGCCCTCAGGTCTCTTCCAATATTAGCACAACTCACTTCTGAGCTGCATCTAAAATTACATTTTATTTTGTTCTTATTCTTTTTTAAATTACACTTGCATTCACATAGAATTAAAAATTAAAACGTCTTAAAAACCTGTTCATTATGCATGAACTTTAGATATGTTTAGGTGACCTCTGACCTACTCCAGTTCAAAGAACATTCATTTTGTTAAAAAGGCTGCAGATTTGGTCATTAGTTCAAAATGTGACGAGATTTGTGTGAAAATTGATTTTTCTTTAACATTCAATTTTTTATAAACATAGAACAACACAGTGAAAATTGGTCATTTTTCCATAAATGTAAGTGATCATCTGAAAATGTAACAATTACGAGATTAATAAAGTTCTGAATATTGATATTTGTTTCTTAGCTTGTTGTCATTGTTGATAATTATGGTGATAAATCAGTGTCTTCACATAGAGGAGGATCATTATTCATTATTAATAATGTAGAACTAACTTCTGGTATGTGCATCCATCTTTGAAGAAATGTGGATACTGTTTATTTTCTTGGGAGAAACGAAGACAGAGACTCTAGGATGAGGTCATGAAATGGGCACCACCCACACGCAGCGTGCAGGCGGAGCTTCAAGAATTGAGTCATTTTAATTCCGGGTAGGAGAAAAACTCATGAAAAATGACTAATATTTAATAAATAATTTGTTCATTTGTGCTCCAATGGTATATGATCATATATATGGATATAGTTCACTCTGAAAGGCCTAAGAAAATCATGGTAGAGCCCCTTCAATATTATGAGATTTATTCAATTCAATTCAATTCAATTCAATTTTATTTATATAGCCCAAAATCACAAAGGAATTTGCCTCATTGGGCTTCAAAATATGAACAATAGTTAAAAACTAAACAGACTACATAAACTGGTTATCCCTGCCCTTAGACCCTCCCTCTCGGTAAGGAAAAACTCCTAAAAAATCCTGAGTCAGGAAAAAAGAAGAAACCTTAGGGATTCCCACATGAAGGAGAGATCCTATCCCAGGAATATAGTTATATAGAATATAGTTGCTTCACAAATCCACCAGAGTTCCGAGATCTGGAGGAAGCAATCGTCTCGTAGAACCTACAGTCACAACCCAACTGCTTTCAGATACTTTAGATTGAAGTTCTAACTTCATTTATGTGTGTAGTATTTTTGTGCATAAACTTAAATATACTTTTATTTTGATTTAAATGTTTTAATACTTTTTAATTTTCATTTATCACTTCTTCTCAGAGTCGATGCTGAAAGTGTTTTGCTCCCTGGAGAAAGTGGGTGTGTGTGTTAGCCGGGGGGCGGTGCTAGCAGCACAGACTCTTCCTGGAAGGGGTTGTTCCTCCACGTGTATTCGTGTGAATGTGGAAGAACAGGGGGGCTGGTGCTCAAAGTGCAGTTTTAGAAGAATGCTCAGAGATGTGTGCATGGAGAAAAATACTGCTTGGGTTTTTTTTTTCATGAGGATTAACATTATAATATACCTAAAAACTCAGAAAGAGTTGATTTTGCATGGTATAGGCCCTTTAAAAGTGGTGGTTCTTGTGGGCAGCTGGTACACGGTCTTCTTAAGCAATCGTTTTCTCCTTAAGTTCTGCAGCGTGCAGAACTAGTGCTATTCCAGTTCTCTTTACTAGCTAATTTCTATCATTCTGTTTCAGCTCAGCTGCACTTCTGAGGGACAAATAGAAAAGAAAAAGCTCTCAGTCGGCTTCTGTCCAATTTCTCAGGAGGAATGGTGGGATTTATTTTCTCTCTAACTACCTCTTGGGTTCTCCTGATGTGTCGCATGAGAAGAGCAGAGCAAAAACCATCTTTAAAGAATCCTTTTATCGTCTAAGCTGCACATCGTCTGGATCTCCACTCTGTCCGTGTTTTCTCTCTGTCTATTCTGAGAGTCAGAAGAAAAAAATCTATTTGTCCGATTGCCCTCTTGCACGCACAGACACACACACAGTCATGTACAAAAAGGCGTAAACCGACACATACACAGACACACTTAAGCACACAAGAATAGATGAACACATGGACACACTGCAGATACACAAATGCAGACGCAAACATACACTACAAAGCATTAACAAATATGACATACACAAGAATAAATAGATGTGCAAACAGACAGACAAAAAAACACACATACGCACACACAAACTCCATGACACAAAGACATGTACAACTACAGAAAAAGACCTACAAACAGATATACACTGTCAGAAAAATGCAGACACACAATAAATGAGCAAGCACACAAAGAGGGACGCACACACAGGCATACCAATGGACACACAAACACATATGCAGTAAAAGAGAAATATGGCTACAGGTACACACACACACATATATACATATGCACAGAAGTGCAAGCCACCATATCAATAGATACACCTTATAACAGGTGCTATAAGTTACTGCAACCACATGGTGGCACAGTCCAGGACTTCAATGTACTGGCTCCCAGTCCAGATAACTGTGAAGTGTTGGGTTAGGAAGGTCCTTGGTGTGAAACTAAAGACAAATCATACTAGCTAATTGCTAGGTGATTAGCTGTTGTGACCCCAGAGGCTCAGAGCAAGAACACACAAAACCCCCACAAATATATCTGTTCAGACACACAAATAACCCACAAATATGTCTGTTCAGACACACAAAACCCCACAAATATATCTATGCAGACACACAGAAAAGGCATACACAAACAAATGGAAATAGATTCCTTCAGACACACAAACAGAAACACACTTGCAGCTAAGCTTAACCCTGACCTGCAAACTGTAGAAAAGACGAAAAGCTG
>NC_050531.1:23794439-23794949 GCF_002922805.2 Oryzias melastigma | reverse complement strand
GACACATCTATGGTGAAGCGATAAGACCGAGGTAAAGAAAGAGGGCGATGAAAGCGTCCGGAGTAAGGTGCTGGCCTCCTCCCCCTCATGTCGCCCTGCTCTTCTTTTGTTGTTGAGGCAGACAGTGCAAACCTGCAGCTATTCCACCTCCACGATTCTGAAGAGAACACAAACATCTCCTACACAACCCCCACAGGTTCATACAAAGTAAAGCTATATTCACACAGACTTGAACGTTGGCTTAAGTTCTGTGAGGAAGCTGAGTTCCAGTGCATGAGGACTCCATAAAGGTCACTACTTCAAGTAATAGAAGAGAGGGATTTCAATAGTGACTTTATAGTTACAAGAATTCACAGTAGCTACTGGGAGACAACATACACACAGATGCATAACCAGACAATGTCACATCAGATGTATAGAGGTACATCAAGACACGCAGACCCATGATGTCCAAACATATACAGACCGACACACAACCGACACCAGCACAGCGGCACAAAGAGACCGACA
>NC_050531.1:23787418-23794301 GCF_002922805.2 Oryzias melastigma | reverse complement strand
TAAAACCCACATACAAACAAATAGTTGAGACAATCTCTGAGAGTTCTGGGTCAGTCTCTGGCAGAGACTTCTGGGCCTGTAAGCAGGGATTCTGCTCCAGTCCAAGCCAGAAAACTGCTCGAGTTCTTGAGAGGTCATTTTTGGTCTGTGTATGAGAGACAGACACCACGAGTGTGTTTGTATGCCTGCCTGACTTTTGTCTGTTATTGTGATGTGTGACAATGTGTGAGCGTGATGCTGCGTTCACACCGAATGAGGTTCACATGTTCACATTGGAGGCTTCTCTCTCAACTAGTGATGTCCACAGCAGGTCTTTTAGGGCCCAATCCGATTCCGAGTCATTTGATTCTGAGTATCTGCTGATATCATGTCCTGATTGGATACTTTTGTAACACATTAAAAAAAACCAAATACATTTATTAAACATATTTGACTTTTTCCTATTTTTCTTTCATTAATCTTCTTGCATTATTTAACACTTCAACAGAGCACTTCTGTCAAGTAACTTTAATATTCAAGTAAGAATAGTGAAACTATTGCCTAGGAGAAATAGTGGTGGTAATTAGTCATGTGAGAAAGTCTGATGACTGAAGATTTAATATCTTTAGAACTGTTGAACATTTTTTAACAGATGTGATTCACATCATCGTTAAAGATTCTGATAATAAAGGATGACTTTCTTTAAAAATCGCTGTTGTATCATAAATGTGAAGATGAATATTCATGAGTAACTCCTCGGAGTAGCTATTGATAGTTGTCTTTAAGAAAATAAGGAATTCTTTCTTTGAACCTCCTCCGATCTGGCATAAACATGCGTGGACATCACATTTTGGGTTTTCTTACCTCAGTAGTCAATTCTGCATGACTGGGCTCAGTAAAGAGAAATCCAAAAGGATTGGGTCTTAAGGGGTTGAATCCCCTTCTCCTGCATCCTCACCGCCGTCTCTCTGTTGTTGCAGGTAAGCACTGTCTCATTAAAAAGAAACAAAAACCTGACCTTTTCGGGTGAAATGCCTTTAGAGGTTCTTATTTGCGTAGAGATAACCCAAAAGAGACACTTGCTGTCCGTTTCAAATGTTTTTTAAAGAGTTGTTGATCCCGGAAGTCTGAATCTGTGAAAATCTCCCCAGCTTAATTGAACTCAACTGTTTTTGAGCGCCTTCTGCTCAAACCAGCGCCACAATAATTGTGGTGATCTGTTCGTGATGAGCAGACTTCTAGTAGAGAATTATCTAGAATAATGAGCTTGATATACAAGCACTGATCATGATAAGAATACATTTAATATCTGATACTGATCAGGAGACAACATCTCTTTTTCAATCCAGTCATCAACCACATGATTGGACCCGATTTCTGATCATGTGATCAGATTGGGTTATCCCTACTTTCAACATGTGTCAAATTCACTTCCTCACATTCGTCCAATAAAAGTGTCCATAAGATTGACACTCCAAACACATGTTGGAGGAGCATGTCTCCATGTCTATGTCTATGAGATCATCTAGAGACTCTCCTGCTACGGTGAGCGTAACCATCTAGTGAGGAATCTACTGAATGATGGCCGCTTTCAGCAGTACCTCTGATTCTGTGACTTAGTTTGATGTCTTGCAGTCCGAGGAGGGAACAAATGAAAACAAGAATAGAATCAGAGGATCTTTTTGTTATTGTCTTGATTCATAAAAGAAAAAAAATTCATAAAGTTCAGGAGAACAATGATCAGATTCTCCTCCATGTTGGTATTGGCCTCCCCTTTGATCATGTCTTAACAACTTCAAGGACCAAAGCTGAGTCTCTGATTGGTTGACACAACGAGTCTTCCTTGCCAAAGTTCAGATATTTAAACTCTTGGCATGCCACAACGCCCAAATTACACTGCAACTTACACGACTTGCACTTAAACTGTCCCTTCAAATTGAGGGGAGGGAGGAGGGAAGAATTTGTATATGTGTGTATATATACTGTATATGCCACAGTTTAAATGAATGGGATTGTGTTATTGTGTGTCCATGTGTTTGTGTGTTTTAATGTTTGTGTTCATGATTGTATGTGTGAGACAATGTATTTTGTGTGTGTGTGATTGTGTGTACCATGACATCATTACACAGCCGGGTGTAAAGTATTGATGGATTAAAAAACAACCGACACATCACATGAACACTTCCTGCATGTCAAATCTAATAAGGTGCTGTTAGCTGTAATGGATACCAGAAACATTAGAGTGGAAGTGTGTTCCTGCATATCTCCTCCTCCTTGTAGTGTGGTGAAAAAATGGGAGGAGCTGTAATACACCTGTCTGATTAAATGTTTGATGGAATACAACAGACACACACCATCAAGTTTCATGCAGACTTAGGACTTCAGGGAGACTCTGAAGGGGTCAGCTCTACTCAGCAACAGTTCTGTTGTTGGCAGGTTAAATGTCAAACAGGTTACTTACAGGTAGTAAGTGTAGGAATGATAATTTCTTCGTCTGAGAGGTTGGGGTGGAGCGGGGATGGAATGGAGGGAAAGAAAGAAAAACAGAAAAAAGAAAAACGTTAATGTCTTAGAGAGAAATAAATTGATGAGTTCAAATCTTCAGTGAGGGGGGGGGTATGTCTGCTGTGGAGGGTGGGGTAAAATGGGAATGCTTGAGAAGATGAGAAGGAGACCCAAACACAAACATTAAAGTTCATACCTTCAACTCTACCGTTCCAGGTCAGTGACGTGGAGGGGAAGAGCTGACGGGATGATCGGGAATCGTGTCAGAGGGAATGCTGCAGGTTTTCCTTTGATTCAGGATTTTTGTTTCAGCTTTAGTTCAAATGCAGGCATTGGCCTCAACCATCTTTTCTATTCAATTTTCAAATATAAGACAATTTGCTGTGTTGTGCCAAAACTCTGCCAGTAAAACTACATCTCTGAATAGTTGTGCTTTTACTGAACAAAACTTTTCCGTCCTCATCGAGTCTCTCCTGCTCAACCATGAGAAAAACATTTTTCTGTTTCTTTTTACCTCTTTATCCGATTTTCACGTGTTTCACACACTTTGTGTCACACAGCTGCAGCTACACCACTGTCCCATTCCCGTCCAAGCTTTCTGCCACGTGCTCAGGGTTTGGTTGAAAGTGTCTGGCGGCACAAGAGGACCAGGAGCTGTTTTCTGAAGCTGACTGTTTTCTTTTGTGTGTTCCTAAAATGCCAGCGTGAAGGCCTGATCACATCTGAAGGTTGCTTTCAGGAAGTCCATTTATTTCTGATAATACACACCTCAAAGGATATTGTCCCCCTTTTTAAAATTTAAATAATTTTTCACATTAAGCTTCTCACTGCAATTCTTAGGTTCAGTTAAAAAGGATTTATTCAAATTGTTAGGTAATTACAGGTCATAATGACATAATCAGGGAAGGAACTCCTACAAAGTGACAGCCTGTCAGTCATGACCCAGGGCTGGCTCTGAGCCCTGACTTCTGCCGAGAATCTTATGGATGTCATGTTTAGTTTCCTTATTCCATACTTGATGGAGTCGCGACTCACGCGTCTGTGGGTTGACTCACAGGCCCACGAGTCGTGACCCATGGTTGTGAGTCAGGTGAGCCACCCGGATTAGGTTGGAGCTGTTTGCAGCGCCGACCCCTGCTGGAGAGTTAAGGGTTGGACTGGAGGGGTGAAAGTGCAGCTGTGTCTGCTGCCCACCGCTCCCCCAGGGGATGGGTCAAATACAGAGAAGAAATTACAGACTTCCAAAAGGGATTTTTTTTTTAGTTTAAGATTCCAAATCAATGTCTGAAATAAGACAGGAACTTCATCATCTTTGGGTTTGCAATTTGGGAAGAAAAAGTGAAGTAGAACATTTGACAAATGATCTAACCCCTTCCCCCCCTCTGAGTAGAAACCATAAACATTGAAAATAGCTGTAAACAAATGTACTTTTTTTTTAGAAGAAATTGCTCCCGTCTGGCCCTGTGACAGACTAGAGACCTGTCCAGGGTGAACCCCGCCTTCGCCCATTAGGGATAGGCTCCAGCACCCCCACGACCCCGAAAGGGACAAAGCGGACAAGAAGATGGATGAATGAATGAAAGCTCCCTTCTGATGCCATCCTCTGAGGCTCTTTAGAGGAATGCATATCCAAAAGTGTGTTCCTAAACCAGACAATATTCACACCAGTAGACTTTATTTACAGTGATGTTAGACAAAAAGGGGACAGGGCCGAATGAGTGAAGAGTTACTTCCAGTGTTCAAATTTAGAACAGCAAAGCTGACAGCTGAACGCTGTTTGACACAATTTTACATAAATAATAAAATATAACCTTACCAATCTTAACAGAAAAATGTACAATATTTATTTTATGAAAGTTCTGCTGAACTGTATTTTCATGTCCTCTCTCAGATCGTTCTCAAATCTAAATACAAATTTGAATAATCGTCCCATATTGGAGGTTTCATTGAAGATATTGACCTCTCATTTGAGCAGATATTATTCTAAAGGTTTCTATTTTGGCTGATGTTATTTGGACATATTTGAAGTGCGATCAGAACAAAAGCTAATAGAAATTCATGTCATCCACATTTAATACCTTCAGCAAAGACACATCTCTGCATTGACCGTACACATTTTAATCACTTCCCAGGATGACTGTACTTGTCGATCTATGGGATATTTTAGGAAATAATTGTAAAAACAGGAATGAGTTGGTTCAGTGAAAATGTTCAGAGCACCTATTGAGACACGTAGTTTCAGCTTTCAAAATAAAAGCGGCCAAGAAAAAAAAAATAGTCATCTCTGGGTGAACGTATTTTATAACATTATGTGGAAATAGTCACTTTCATATTTTTTGCCAATAGTTTTCAGTTAATTTGATCATATTTACCTTTATTTTCGTGCAGATCAGACACAGTTATGATCAAAACCAAAGAGTGATGTTAGAACCACGGCTGAGCTAACAGCAGCTCACTGACCGCAGGAGAAAACATTACAACAGGAATAAGTTTGACTTTAATGTCAGACACGCTGGAATTGTCTGACTTCAGTTCTGTTTACAATGATTATGTGATCATGGAAATGTAGGAAACTTTTAACTGAATGATCAGTTCTACTTTCCTCTCTCTGTGATCCAGTTTGACAACTTGCTGTCCTGCATTAGTTTGAGAAGGGAAAGACTAAAAATAAAATTACAGCCCCTTTTTTTAGTGTCTTCATACAAATAAGAAAAAATATCCCAGAGTTCACAGGGGTCATAAATGGCAATGATCAGCTTTTCCACCATGTTGGTTTTTAGACTCCAGCCAATATCCACATAATTTTAAAAATAAAATACAATATATTGAAACTGATGCTAAAGTAACAGAACACAAGAATAATAACTTGTTGAACTCCTAAAGGCTCTGCTTTAGGACCATTACTTTTAATATTTTATTGAAATGATATCGCCAAAGTATCATTAGAGCTGTTTCTTTGCAGATGATTAAAATATATAGTAATAATATTCTTTATTTATATAGATGAAAACCACAAAGTGCTTCACAGTGAAACACAGAATAAAACAGAGTAAAACACAGAAACAAACACAGAATATAAAAACAGAATTAAGAAAAAGCTTTTTTAAAATATGCATTTTTAGCTGCTTTAAAAAAAAAAAAAAAACTCTGAGTCAACAGATCTGAGGCTGAGAGGAAGTGGGTTCCAGAGAGGTGGAGCCACTGCTGGAAAGATTCTGTCACCTTTAGTTTTTAACCGAGTTCTTTTAACCAGCAGCAGACCCTGGTCACATGATCTGAGGGACCTGCTGGAAGCGTACGGCTGCACAAGGTCCTTTATTTAGACTGGTGTTTGGTTATTAAACGCTCTATAAACTAAAACCGGGATTTTAAACTGCACTCTGAAACGAATGGGATTTCAATTTCGGATTAACAGTGGGGCGACATGAGGATACCTCGAGGATTTAGTTAAAAGCCTTGCAGCAGCGTTCTGGACAACCTGAAGACGTTCTAAAGATTTTTTACTGAGGCATGTGAAGATGGAGTTGCAATAATCAAGACGAGAAGAAATAAAAGCGTGAATGAGCATCTCCATCTCAGAACGCGATACAACTGGACTCAGTTTAGCAATGTTTTTTAAATGATAAAAACAAGATCAAACAAGTGCAGCAACATGAGAGTGAAGAGATAAACTGGGTCTAGAGTTACCCCGAGGTTTCTTACAGAGGGCCTGACAAAAGAGGAAAGTGGACCGAGCCACTGGACTATCTGGGGGTGGTATTTGTCAGGAGCACAAACGAGGACCTCAGTTTTAGCTTCATTTAGCTGGAGAAAATTGTCGTTCGTCAAACTCTTGACCGAATCCAAACACCTGCGTAAAATCTGTATCTTAAAAACATCCTGAGGTTTAAAAGATACATAAAGCTGAATGTCATCAGCATAAAAGTGGTAAGAAATGTCATTAAAAGAGCTTAAAATGTGCTGCAAAGGCAACAGATATAAAACGAACAATAAAGGTCCCAAAACAGAGCCTTGTGGCACACCAGAAGAGAGGGATGCAGAGGAGGACTTAAACTTAGAGGATATCACGGAAAATGATCATGAGGTATGAGATGAACCAGTTTAAAGCGGATCAGGATTCTCCAACCCAGTTTTACAGCCAAATTTATATTGTTCACATACAGATATCTTTCAATTAATTTTGGAAATAGAACTGGGAGTTTGGTAAATTGAAAATTTGTTTTGAAATCAACAGATTATTCTGTAACACTTTATAATAAGATTCCTTAACAAGCTTTGTTAACACATTAATAAGCATTATTAATGTTCTTTTAAGGTGTTAGTAAGACATTGATTGGTGTAATAAGCCTAATAAGGCTTATTAAATTCCTAAGTTAACACATTTACAAGCATTATTAAT
>NC_050531.1:23771932-23786429 GCF_002922805.2 Oryzias melastigma | reverse complement strand
GTCAATATTCTCATTAACACTATCAGGTATTTGCCAGACACCTATAATGCTAATAAATATTTTACTAGCATTTAACACATTATTAATGTTTGCTAATCTGTTAACAAAGTTTATTAAGGATTCTTAAGCTTATTAACACTAACATTTGTTCCACGTATACGATGGTAATAAATGTAACAATAAGCATCATATTAACACATGAATAATGCTTTTAAATGTGTTAACTTGGGAATTTCATAAGCCTTATTAGGCTTATTACACCAATAAATGTCTTACTAACACCTTATAAGAACATTAATAATGCTTATTAATGTGTTAAGAAAGCTTGTTAAGGAATCTTATTTTAAAGTGTTACCAATTATTCTAACTGAAAAGACAACAGAATTTATGGTTTTTATTACAGAAAAAATAAAGGACAATATAAAATTACATTTTGATGGAATAGAAATTGAGGTGAAGTTTAGTTCCTTGGAGTCATAAATGACCCAAACCTTACATTGTCATGTTATCCCTGTCATGACAAAGGTGGGCAGGATTTTATGTTATTACCACAGACATAAGTGAAGATAAAAAACTATAGAAAAAAAAAAGTTCAGCGCGCTGTCTCATGGGGTCCAGATGACCCCACTTTTAATAAAAACATGCACAAGGGTTACACATGATCACACATAACCACGTTCTTCACAATTTTCATCACAAGCGCATAATCTTACTCACACTCGCACAATACACAAACAAAACACACAAACAAACATGATCACCCACAATCCCTCTTACATATACAGACACATGTGACAACATGTACAAACACTCATGATTTCACAAACACACTTTCTTTTTACAAGTATGTGTGTGTTTGCTGGAAGCCATTCAGCTCGAGGTAACTAAAAAAAAAGACTTTTAAGAAAACATTGGAACACTAAAAACAAATGATTTATAAAATATTAGTTATTTTGGTAGACTCTTTTCATATCCGCAAGTAAAATGCCTCAATCTCTGAGGCTCCGCCAGCAGACGTGGCATATTGGCATATGTGACCATTGTCTTTTTTAATTGTTGAATTGGACCCATGTATTTGTAGTTGACATTTTGCCGCAGCACATGGTGTGCTGACAAATAAAAAAAAGATTCAAGATGCATTCTTTCTAAAGTTATTCTTTAGGTTACTGACCTCGGGCCAGTCTAGAAGAAATGAAGCACATTGGCAGCTACATCGATGGTTAGGAATCTGACGTTGAGCCCTCACACTTTTCTGAAGTTTATGAGGATAAAAAATTACAAAACAGAAAGTGGAATGTGGTGCTCTGTAGGCCTGCACAATATATCACATATTTATGGCCATCAGCCTGTGCAATACGTGTATCACAAAAGGTGGCATACACTACAATAAATTGTTAACCTGTGTTACATAATGTTTACACAGATGCTTAAACAATCTCATTGCAGCTTGAAGTTCTTATCAAGTCAAATGGAGCCACGATCAGGATGATGATTGGCTGTCAGGACTCACTCAGCCATGTCCTCCTCCGACCACCAGAGGGACCCCTTTCCTGAGAATTAACCAGCTTCAGCACCTTTCTCACTCCAACTCCCATCAGCCACCACTCTAGGCCTCTCCATGCACAGCTGTTCATCATCGTCAGACTGCACCAGCCTTCTTCAATGAGAAGTCTTGATTGTGTTTATCTGTCAGTCTCAGCAGTTTTCTCTAGTTTGATTCTGTGTTTTTGACCCACACCTGTTTACTCGTTCCCCTGCCTCGCCTCTGTGTTTTTGACAATTTCCTGCTTTTTGACGCTGTCTATGCCTTGCCCTTTCTCTGTTCCATTAAGCTGTTTGCAAATGGATCCTAACACCTCTTCGTCACACTGACAATTTTTAAACATAAACTTTTTTGTTCATTTATATTTGATGGCTCCCGATCCACTCAAAACTTCCTTTATGATCGACACCCAGGATCTAGTGTCTGACTGAAGACCTGCAGAATTGTGAATGACGTTTTTTCATTAAACCTGTTTGTTTGTTGACAATTGCTTCTATATTGGCTGACAGTATTATGAAGTGTGATAAGACTTAGAGATAGGGTTTCCTCTCTCTCTCTTATGGTGCATCCTGTAATTGGATATTAATTAGTGACAGTAAGAGTGAAGAACACCGCTATTTCCTCATTTTATAAAAACGGGATTAGGTGCAGAGCAGACAATGTGGTTGCCTGTTAGTGTCACATGCTTCTTTTCAGTGCTGTTTCCAGACATTAAAAATCATGCCAAACAAAATAAATGGACAAACACACCTATTGGTATTAGCCTCCAAGTGAGGTCATGGAGCAGCTTTTCATTCCAGTTTGTGCGTTTTAGTTTGACAGCTAAACAAAAGTGTAACCTTAGACTGCTCAGCTACTCTGGTGTGATCCCTGATTCTGCTGAAATGGGATTCTGTATAGATTCTTTTGATTGATCAATGAGCTGCTTTAACCTTATATTCTCCTGGTAGTCATGATGATGCTATGTAGACGTGAGTGTGTCTGTGCATGTGCTGCTTAGTCACACTTTGCACTTTCATATATTTATTCTTAATGTTTGAAATCTTGTTTTTCCATTCAGGTGCATGCAGCACGTTTTTTTTTAAACTAAATATTGTTTAATTGGAAAAATACAATGTCTACAGTAAACAATAATGATGATAAAATATGTTTATGTTTTGGTAGAGCGAGCTAGAAACTGCCATAAGAAAATTAACTAAATGCCTGTAAAATCCTCATAACCCAGTTCTGAAGTGCCTGGGGTGCATCGATGCTCATAGTTCAAGTCCAAAGATGTGTGTTTTTTTTTTCAAAGGCTTAATAAAAAAAAATAATAATAATAAAATGAGAGTTTCCTTGTGCTTAGAAGAATAAGGTCCAATTTCAGCTGACTCAAACCTGTTCTTACCGTTTCTTCATCAGAAGGATGACTCCAAGGAAGATGATGACAAAGAGCAGGAGCCCGGCGATGGAGCCAGCAATTTTCACAGTGTGGTCTGACTGCTTTTCCTGTTCTGGTTCTGGTTTTCTGGTTGCAGCTCCTGAAGGCATAAATGACATTCAGTGAACAACTGCTTACCAGAAACTGATGCATGGTGAGGTTGCCTGCATCAGAAAGAAGCCCATGATGATATTGTGGTAGCTCTATCCCATTCATGCTGCCATTTTTTTTCTAATGGTACATTGTGAATTAGCGACATATGGTGAACTCCCTACTGGCAGCAGTACTCATGCAGCCCCAGACCATGACTCTACAAACACCATGCTTGACTGTAGTCATGACACCATTGTGTTTGAACTCCTGACCTGGTTGATGCCACACACGCTTGACACCATTTTAGCCAAATAGGATAATCTTGGTCTCATCAGACCACAGGACATGGTTCCAGTAATCCATGTTCTTAGTCTGCTCGTCTTCATCAAACTGTTTCTGGGATTTCTTGTGTGTTATCTTCAGAAAAGGCTTTCTTCTGAGATGACAGTATGGAGACCAGTTTGATGCACTGTGCAGCGTTTGGTCTGAGCACTGACACATTCACCCCGATCTCTTCAACCTCTGCAGCAAAGCTCAAGGCACTCATACATCTGTGTTTCAATGACCACCTTCAAAAGTGACACCGAGAACAAGCACTCAGCTTCTTTGGCTGACCATGGGGAGGTTTGTTCTGAGTCAGAGCTGTCTTTCTAAACATCTGACCACTGTGCTGCAACACAATTTCAGGGTGTTGGCAATCGTCTACAGTATATCCTAGACCCTCTTTATGGCAAGCAACCGTTTTACAGACTTCTGAGAGTTGTTTGCCATGAGGTGTTATGTTGAACTTCCAGTGACCAGGTTGAGAGAGTGTCAGAGCTTCAATAACAAATTGAACACACCTATTATCTATTGACACCTGAGACATTGTAACTAAAAAGTCACATAATCCTGGAGAAGAAAAATGACTCATTGTGCTCATCCATTTAGAGGTGTACTCACTTTTATTTCCAGGGTTTAGCTGTTAATGTTTGTCTAAGGTGTAAGAATAAATGACACTGCTATGCAAGATGGACAATGACTACCTTTTGTTGTGTCAAAAATTCATTTCAGCAGTGTTGTACCATGAAAAGAAATGTAAGAGGTGAAATCAGTTTGTGAGATACTGCAGTTAGCAGAAAAGGAACACTGCAGCAGTGAGCAAGTTAGCTTCAACTTACAGTCATAAACCAGTGAAAACAAACTCCTCAAACCTAAGGTTGAGCTAAAGAGATGAGATGAAGCTGACAGTAAAAAAAGAGAAGAACAAAGTAAAGAAACTGGTCAGTAGTTCAGACTGCAAAGTGTTAAATCTGCTGAGAGCAGTTTTACCGTTTTTTCCTAAGTTCCTGATGGATCAAGCAGAGAAAATGTAGCCTTTAGATCAGGGGTCTCAAACTTTCAGCCAAGGGGCCATCTGCAGCCCCCGGGACAATAATTTGGAACCAATTTTGAAATTTTTAAACCCCCGTCTTCATATGAAAGATTAATGTTACTGCGGTCCCCAAGATTGAAATGAATGACACTTGTTGTGTACAGAGCTGAACGAACCAATCACGGTGAGGTATATAACTCTGGAGGGCGGGACATCGTCCGGGCTGCCCAGTACCTCCTCACTCATTCATTCATTCATTCCTCCAGTCAGCTGGGAGGAGGAAAAGCCATGAAGCACCGAACACGATTGGAGTGAAAAATTTGCTACGCGTATTTGAATAGAACCCCCATGGAGAGCAGCCCCGCCCCAAATGCGCGCTGATGCAGCCCCGCGCGAGCACCCCACACCTCCAATGAATGGAAGACATACAGATCAGATTTATTTACTGTGAGGAGTTCTGCAAAAATCTACAAAAAATGAAATCCTTGAAAGATTTTCTCGTTACCGGGGCTTCTATCTCACTCTGGAGGAGGAGCTGTTAATACAGACATTTGAAACTGAATACAAATAATGAGTTTTCTCTAGTCAGTCAGTCAATATGTGGTTTCTTCAGTCGTCTGTATCTGCTGTATGCTCATTATTATTATTTTATGTATTTATTAATGATTGATTGCTTTTTAAATTTAGTTTTTAATGTATTAATTTATTTTATACCTTATTTTGTGTTAAAAATAAAGATATTTGAGAACACTGGAGTGTTTTATCAGAGCTTTTCTTGTGGAAATCCTGATGCGGCCCAGCCTCACCCAGACTCTGCCTCCAGCGGCCCCCGGGTACATTGACTTTGAGACCCCTGATTTAGATGGTTCCAATTGTGAAGGAACTTGTCATAACAAAATGGAAAATTAGGGAATAAAAAACTGTAACCTTTTCCCAGATTAAGAGTTGGGATTGTAGCCTGTGACATAAGCTTGTGATTCCACCAGTAGAGACACAGATGAGATAAAGCAAAGAGCGTCTGCTCCCACTGTATAATGTGATAGGATGTCAGGCCCCAAATCCAATTACCCCACTGTGAGTGTGGTCCAGGTCTAACATCCTTCCAGGTGACTCGACAGATGAGAAGCATTCAGAATGTGCCATCACTGTTGAGCGCTTTAATGTGTCATTTTGGACTTGCAGCTTTTTTTCATTTAGAAATTGACAGCAGTCATCAGTCACACTGTGTGCGTCTACCTGAACTTGTGGGGACGTGTCACTAATTCATTCTTGCGAGGACATTTTCCCATCCTGATGATTCAGGCTGCTCAGAACAAAAGTACCATTGTGTGCTATAAGGAAAGAAGAGCTCAGTCCAGACTTTTGTGTGACACAGAACCTGTAGAGAATGGTGTCAAAGCAGGAGTGGAACCATTCAAGAGACCTGTTTGTTCTTAAACTGCTCTGGTTTATGTCTTCCCCATATCAAATCCAGCTGAGGGAGAATCACTGACAGTCTGCTCTAAAACAAAAGCAGGTCCCGATGGAAGAAAACCCGATACCAGCAAACCCTCTGGACCGAAGATGCTCTCAGACACAAGGAATGTCCTGTTTGTGAGTTTCATTTAGTCTCATCAAGGTCAGAAGAGATGGAGTAAAAACCTCTGTTCTATCAGTGTCTCCTCTCAGACTCACACAGCTGCATACAGACACACAATCTCCCCCACCCCAACATACACACACAGGTAAACAAACATATTCAGCCCAACACACACATCCTCCCACCCACACACAGTCAAACACACCCCTGCATACATTCTGACACACACACTCCCAAACACACGCAGTCACACAAACCCACACAACTTACATGCACATTCACTACACTGCCCAAACACACACACATCCAACCATGCACATCTACACAACATCACCCCTCAGAGGAACACATTTGCAATTTTCAGTTTAAAGACCACCAAAACACTTTGAAGACTCTGATTGTTGGTGTGTGAGGTGTCCTTCACTTTGTGTATGTCTTTGTGTGTCACTGAAGGCCAAACTGAAGCTGTTTTTGTGCTTCAGGCTGCAAGTCTGTCAAGCTGAGTGGGAGGTGGATTTGCGAGTGTGTGCATTAACGTAAGGATGGGTGTTATTGTGTACTGCAAGAGCTCCTGCTAATGTGGAAACAGTCTGTGAGAAGATTACAGCTAGAAACTGGTAAATATTTAAATGTAATTCCTGCAAACTGTGACATTGTGTGTGTGTCAGAGTGTGTCTGTGTGAGTCCACCTGTTCATCTGCAGTCTGATCACACAGACAGACAAACAGGCGAGAAGCGTGGAGCTTGTGCTGGAAGGCCGAGGCTGCTGCCTCTCTGGATGGAGGACGGTTGTTTGCTCTCCTCTTCACAGCGCTCAGACTGCTGCACATCAGCAAATATCATTGTTAGACTGCAGGTCACTCTAAGCTTGTGTCACACTAAGGTTCCATGCAGTTTTTAATGTTTCCATCTATATGGCAGAGCATATTTTAATGAATGTCTGTAAAACTCTTCAAACAAGCAAAATGAATAAACTGTTCCTAACATTTATTATTAAAGCAATTGTCCAATTAAATTCTCTCTATATTCAGTACTCCTCAGTCATCACTGCTTTAAGTGCAGAATCTATAATAATCTATTTATTAAAAAATGTAATTATTGCATTTATTTGATTTGATTAATTTATTTTTATTTCAGCTAATTAAATCATTTTAAATGACATAAATTTAGACTAATTTTTTGCATAAAAACAGTTTAACTCTACATATTTTTGTTTTGTATCTTTTTACATTTTAGTTGAAAAACAAGTTCAAAATGACCAAAGGTGTATAACAGTGTAATGCTTTTCTACCACCAAAGTGCTTTACAGTCACAGTCCCATTCTCCCAGTCAACTCATGGCACCTCTGCTGTGGGCAAGGCAGGAACTGAACCTGCAACCCTCCAGAGGCTGGCAGCTCCACCTCTGCCCCCCCCTTCAGATTCAACACACGGTTATTCACTAAACTGCTGTTCACCCGTCACGCTCCCACTGGTTTGCAATTTTTTCATGTGCAATTGAGTTTGTTTTTTTTCTTTGTCATTGCATACTGCACTGGCTAAAAGACCATTGTAAATCACTCTTTTTGAGCTGTGGGTCCAGAACTCTTCATCTTGACAAATAAACCTTAAACCTGGCAGGTCTTTGTTTTCAGCTGAAACTGGACATATTTTTCTTTATTGAACTTTAACAGTTTAAATAAGAGTGAAAAGTGTGAAAAGGATCACAAAGTGTGTAGTGAGAGGTTTTGAACAGTCTATGACTATTGTACAAAAAAATCCACTCAAGTGATCAATTTAATCCAAATTAGTTTTATTTCTACTTTTAACCAATATTAATCAAATAAATTCATGTCTGAAGTTTTTATTCAAAAAACGTTACATTCTTTTTATTCTATTAGTTTTAAACCTTTCCATTTCTTATCATTTTAGTTCAAAGAAGTTGTTTGAGTTTTAAAAACTAATTTAAGCACCAATTCAAAGTCAAAGCACAACAAATTGAGTTTTTTTAGTAGTTCATTTCTACATGGACACATGATAATATAGATGGTTGAACTAGAGGATAAATGATGGCTTTAGACTTCATTTTATAGAATCCTTGTTCATAAAAACATGCTAAATTGATGGAGCGAGAAAAATTTAATTTGATTTACCCGTCCAAATATGTCTGTTTTTGGGCATTATAGCACAAAGAAGGTCACATATTGTTCACAAACTGGATAGCACAACATAGATGACCAAAACAGTCCTCTGAATGCCTTTTGCACATGTACAAAAACCTGGGTGGGGTGAATACAGGGTGAACAAGTCAGCACTGGCAACATCATTTACTAAACAATGCAATAGCTGTTTCACATCTACTGCATATTTTGCATATCTAAAAGGCAAGTGCAAACTGGTAGCCATCAATATTTCAAGGTGAAGACATCATCAGAGGAGGCAAAGAGAGAACATTTTTTTGCTCATGTAAATACTTTGAAATGATGGATAAAAAGGCTATCAGGTAAGACAGGCTACCACATAACCCGTTTCAATCTTGGAGCTATCGGATGAGTTAACGGTGGAAATGGAACGCGTCATTAAGTAGCATTAACAATGCCTCTCAGTTTCCCTCTTCTTTTTCAATGCCTCATTTTGACTTTGGACGTTTCCTTTGTGCATCGTTCACTCCTCCCCTTCTTCTGTCCTGGCCCAGGGCACTGCATTCTGGGGCAGCTCCAGTTCCCACCCCTCCTGTACCCCCTATGTTGTTCCTCATCAGCATAGACACAGACTGACTGATGGCTGAGTGTGATGTGTTAGTCTGATTGGACCACATTAAAGCTCATGGCACAGAAAACCTCTTGCACCCCATGTGGAATAGATGTCAGGCCATCTTGAATGCTGGAGACTGTTTCATTTGCTCCAGCTCCAGGTTGTTGTTCTCTTTTTCCTCTTTCTCTCGCATTGATTTATTGTGAACAACTTATAGTTAAATCCTTGTTTAAATACTTGAAATTTGTTCCTTTTGTCTGTTGATAATCAGTCTTGGTGAACCCTTAATAAATAACAATTGCAATGTATTTTTTTTGCTCACACAGACTTTATTTGGGATCTGAGTAGATTAGTTTCCTTTAGTTTTTGAAGCCTGAGCTTCCACCGTCAAGAAAACATTGAATGTGTACAGATTTCTCATAGACGGACATAGGCAGGCTGTGTTTGTTTCAGAAAACAGCTTTGACAGGACTTCTCTGAGCAGCTTCTCATGCTGGCATGGAAGCCGTCTCTTAGATTTCTGAAAAGCTCTGCAAGTATTTTGTTTTCATTTCTCTGCAGAGCAAAAGACATTTTGAAGTCTTGAGTGACCTTTATTCTGGTGAGACCCCAGTGATAAGGACATCTCTGACTGTCCACAGAGCCTGACTCCACTCCATGTTTTCAGCATGAGTGTGTGCTTGTGTGCTTCCTCTGACCTGTCAGCTGCTTGTCGCCGGCTGCCGGGGCCAGGCCAACGTACGGCGTGGTGAGCTGGGTGATGATGATGGCGGCTGCTCATCCAAGAAGGCATGCAGAGAGACAGAGAAGCAGAGAGAGAGGCAGAAGGCCATAGCAGAGTAATTAGTGTGGAGCAGCCTGTCCTCCTGCTGCAGCTCGGAGCTCATCACCAAACAGGAGGGGGTTAAGTAACTAAGATCTGATACAGAACGTTTAGTAGGACCTGAGAAGTGAAAAATGCTGGTTCAGCAGCTAAATAGAGACCATCATTGTTTAGAGAACTAGAGTTCTCGTTTGGACCCATCCAAAATTCAGGTGAGCTTTCATGAGGACCTCGAAAGGAATCATTACTGGATCAGAACAGGACCAAATGTGCCAGAGTTAAGGCTCAGAGCAAACTGTTGCCTATTTTGTTGTAGTCAGATTGATATGGTTTTCTCTTCCTTCCAAATGTGCTCTTTGTTGTTCTTGCCATATGTTTTATTCTAATGCTAACCAGACCCTCTTTAAGCTGTTGATGTTTAGTTGTCAATGACTCCACTTTTAAAATTGAAGTCTTTACATTTAAATCAGAACAGAAAGCAAACAGAAATCCAAAATTTTTATGCTTATTATACATACATATATGAATAATTTTGTCTTTTGCTTTAAACAAAAGGCAGTCATGAGTTCTTAATAATAAGACAATCTGTCATTCAGGATAATCTGCTGAAGCAAATGTATTCAAAGGAGAAACTGAGATTCAAAGAAATGTCATTTCTTCTGCTTATACACGAGTCCTTCTTTGGTGAGTCCTAAATATTTTTTTTAACAATAAACAGATCTTAAAGAACATCCATCTTTTTATCAATATTTTCCTCTGGATGATTTATAGATCACACAGTTTTGTTTTGTTTAGTGTAATGTCAGCAGATCTTTGGAGATCCTCAGCCATAGATTTACAAATCTGACAAAAGAAAATTAAAAAATGCCCAAATAAACTATGATTTTTTTTTTTAATGAATAAAAAGTATGTTTTCTTCAGCCATAGAGACAAAATTGAGGGTAAAAGAGCCAGTTCAGACTCTGATCCTTGGCAGTGACACCGTGTTAGATAAATATGGTGATTTGATTGGATAGAATCTAGACCAATCAGCATGAACCTCTTGTCTGTGATTGGTTGTTTGGTGGCACAAATGTCAGACTAAAGTGAAAAACCATGAGCGCAAAATGAAAGATATGGAGAAATGGAGACTAGAGACGTGTCTGAAAACTTTTGGAACACAGACGCAAACATGTTTTTTGAAACCAAAGAAAAATATTTTGAAAGAAAATATTTGATATTTTTATTTGCAAACTTGAAAATGTGGATTTTAAAAAATAACATTTTGCTTACAATTTAGGAATTTTTGATCTCAAAAGTGACTTTTTTGTCAGTATGGTGGGACAAATATCCCTTCATAGTTTTCTGATTCAGTCAATGGTCTCAATATAAAAGCACTGAAGTGAAGGCATTTTTTTTAGATCTTGAGTAAATGTTTCAACATCTGAAAAGATCAATTAGCATTGATGTTTTTCCTATTTAGATGTTTTGTGGAAACAAAGTATGCTCAATATTCTCAAATTCATGACTGTTTACTTTTTGCTTGTTTGTCTCAAATGTAGCTGAAGCCAGAAGCAGAAGGGAATTGGAGTGCCGCTTAATTTAACAGAAAGAGTTTAGTTTGGAAGACAAGAGAACAAAAATGTTAATCAGCAAGTCAGTGTTCAGATGTTAGTAACCAAAGACGAAATGTGGAGACTTCAACGCCAACTCCCTAACCAAGGTCAAGCAACAAGACTATGGCAGCTGATGAATATGGTGATCATAGATCTTTCTCATCAGTTGATGTGGATTCAGCAGATTCAAAAGACTGACAGTGTGAACACATCCAGCAGAGTGAAGTTCAACAAGCATCAGCTTGAGGTACTGAATTCACACAGTAAAAACACTCTTCCTGTCAGGACACTACCAGAGCTCCATTTTAGTCAAGGAGCCATTTGAACCTTACCAACCCATTGCTTTGACATGGAGACATTGCAAACAAAAGAGAGGGAAAAAAGGTAGGAATCAAGATGTTTGTGGACTTTAGTTCCTCTTTCAAAACATTAATTCAACTCAGACTTACCCAGAACTTCAAAAATTTCAGCTTGGGCAGCTCAATAATTTATTAGAATATGAGGATGAGCTGTATTTCCCAGTTTGGTCTCATCTAAACACTGGCACCCCACTGGGCTGTGTCCTGAGCCCCCTGCTCTGCTTCCTATTTAAACATGACAACACTAGAGATCAACAGATTATCAGTCAGAGACGATGTGCTTCTACGTTTCAATGATTGTCAAGATTAATCTGAATGGCTATCCAAACCACTCATTCAGTCTTCTGCAGGTCAGGCTATGGGCGACTGGGGCTGTTGCTGTCATCCGCATAAACACAAATGTCGTTTAACACTAATACAATACTCTAATACAAACCAGGGCAAAAAGATTAAAAGACAGTTTTTACCCACTTACCAACAAACAGGCTACACCACTATGATCCTGTTATTCAAACTGCTTTCCCTTTGAAACACTTTATACCATCTGTGTAGGAATACTGCTTTTTATATCTGCTTTCGTCTCATTTCTCTTTTTTTTATGTAATTATATTACTTTAATAATAATATAAGCTTTAGATTCTTCTTCAGCTGTCAAAGATCTTCCTCAGCAGCAGGAAATCCTCTTTCAAGAGCAGTGGATCCTCCTTCAGCACTAACAGATCCACCAACAGCAGATGTGGATCCTCCAACTGCCTTAGATTCTCCTCACTAGCACAGCTTCTATTCCTGCTCTTGCAGTAGTCAGACACAATTTTATCCTCCTGGGAGGAAAAGAGATAGACAAAATATTATATATATATATATATACAGCATATATTGTAACCACCTCAAAACAGGAGGGGGCAGTGATTGAGGAAAGCAATGTGTATTGGGAATGAAACCTGATCCAACCTGACCAAAACCCTTCACAGCTGGTAGAAGTTTGTCCAGGACTTTTGGGAAATTTGGAGCCTTAATCAAACACTATGTCTCTAGGTAATCCACGTGGATGGAAAATATGGCAGAGGACAACTTCTGCTGTGTCCTTGGTGGTGGGGAGTTTAGGACGGGGAATGAAATTAGTTATCTTGGATATTTGATCAACCACTGCAAGCACGATGGAATGGAAGTGGGAGGTCCTGTGGTAAAATCCATCGACATGTAAGACCAGAGGTGCTTGGAAACCACAGAGGATGAAATAGCTTGTCTGGCACAATAAGGTGGCCTTTTGGATCAATCCTTCCATTTTGACTAGCGCTTCAGCTGAGTTAGCTGATTTAGATTATACTAATTCAGGTTCATGTTCAAGAGGCTACATAGACATTCACTGAGCACGCCGTCAGTTGGGGCCTTGAGCTTGACATTTTCATGCATCTTGGATGTTTCATCCTGGATTAGTGACTTCCACGCTTACTAGTCCTCGGCCTCCTTCCTTGCGGCTAGCATACAGTCTCAGGGTGCTGGATTTGGGATGGAACTAGGGATGTCCCGATCCGATCAGGCCCGATCACGTGATTGATGACTTCATCAAAATCGGACCTTCCATTTATTCTTATTATAATCAGCACTTAATATTTTAATCTTATTATTCCGGATAAATACTCCACTAGAAATCTGCATGTCATGAACAGATCACAAAATGTCAATGCCGTAAAACACAGCAGAAAACAGCAGCAGTTTAACCAGCAGGCTAACGGAAACAATTCAGGTAAGCTAGCGATATGATCAGATTCAGACTTCCAGGATCAATAACTTTTTTTAAAACGCTTTAAACTGACAGCAGGTGTCTCTGTTGGTTTGTCAGAACACAAACAACAACCTCTAAAGGTATTCCAACAGAAAAAGACAGAGTTTTGTTTGTTTTTAATACGAAGTTCTTCATGCTGCAGACAGACATAATAACATGGTAATAAAACTAAAAATTTGATGTCTTAAGAACTTAAAGAAGAATCACATAATAAAAAAGAAAAAAAGAATAAATGAAAACCAATAATGATATCAGCTATTCATAATCACTCATCATCAAATTCAAGCTAAAACAAAGTCATAATTTATTTTTAAGAATTTTAAATGAGAACAGGAATCACATTTGATTAAAAATGTTCAATAGCTCTAAAGATGTTAAAGCCACTAAAGTCACTAAACTTTATCACATGATTAATTATCACTTACATAACAATAATACATAATAATAATAAAAACACAACTCTTCTGGAATAACATACCCAGTTGGATACATCCAAAAACTAAAATTCCAGGTTCTTTAACTCTAGAGAATATTACATTTGGAGCTCTACTACCATCCAAAACAGAAGAATTCTGCTATAATTTAGTCCTACGTTTAGCCAAGTTTTTCATACACAAAGAGTGCTGACAATAATTCCCATCTTTAAGGTTTTTTTGGTTAAACTGAAATATTATTTGAAATCTTTAAGATGCATTGATTCTCCAAAGAAAATATATGATACATTAATAGCATTATCAATGACGTAAAATAAAAATGTATTGCATTTATATGAAAGTATAAGAACTACGAGAAAATTGTATTTTTTCCTAGTTTATATTTGCTGTATTTTACTTGTTTATTAAAGCTACTTCACAGAAGTGTTTTATTTAGGTTTTTAATTAAAAAAGATGGTTATTTAAATATAAATAAGGGACAACACTAATCTGTTTATTCAATCTGTTCATGTTTTAAATGTGTTACAAAAGTATCGGATCAGCTCTTGATACACAAAATCAAATGACTCGGAATCGGATCGGGCCCAAAAAAACCTGATTGGGACATCCCTAGATGGAACCCTCCATGTATGGTGAGGAGCTTTTGTGTCTTAACATTCGTGGTCTGTATCTCTTCCTTTGGCCACCTTATTATTCCTGCGTGTCATCTGATGACTGGCTGTGTGTAACTGTTTATTGAGCTGGCTTCTCAGGACTTGCCTCACTCGTTGGAGGTATTT
>NC_050531.1:23765137-23771832 GCF_002922805.2 Oryzias melastigma | reverse complement strand
TTACACGATCAACATGACATGATAGCATGACATAATCTTTTAGCTACAATAATGCTCACTTCCTTTTTGAGCAAACAAGTAATTTAGTCAACATTTCCGGGTAGAGATTATATTTCTTTTGTTAAAAGTTATTCAGTCAAGCAATTATAGCAACAATCTTCTGCAATCAAACCTATTTTTTCAGAAAAATGAACTAATCTAGTTTCCAAATGTTTCCCTTCAGGAACACTTAATTTAAATTAAATAACAACCAAAACACCAAGTTAGAAAACTTTAATTTTAAATTCATTTTAAAAACACAAGTATACAAAACATTCAGTATTTCATAGTTCTTATGTTAATCCGACTATCATGATTGAGAAGCCAAATCTATCTATTTGTATTAGCTTTAAATTTTTTTTTTTTTTTTATGGAGAGCTTCAGGCCAAAGAGCTTCAAGGCACAAAGAAAAAGTGCATTTTGTGAGCACAAAGTCTGTTATTCATTGCATAATATGATATTAATAAATGACACAATATACAGTATTATATAATTAACAAACAATAATTAGGCGTAAAGAATATAATCTGGAGCAAGTATTTGCATTAATTCATTTAAACATGGTAAAACAGAAACTCATAGGGTTAACTTTATTATTAACTTTAGATCAAGAAAGTGTGGATTGTTCTAAATAAATGTAGAGCCACAACTTATCTTTTAGAACTGGTTTCAGTTATATATTTGTTACAAAGATCATTTCTCATCACAACCTGATAATACAAATTTGCCCAATGGCTTTCATACATAAATATCAACCTTAAACAAATGCTTTTTCCCATTCCACATCATTTTCTCCTCTTTTTATTCATCTTTTCTCTATCCTGTTCCTGGTTTTAGTAACCAGGAATAATCCGCACATCAGCAGGCGTCCCTTTGCCTGCAGTCACACTGTGGGTTCTCCTCCGGTGCTCCATGTGGGGTTAGAGCCGGAGACCATGGGACCCCTGAGCCTAGAGGGTCCGTCAGAAGAAGTGAGTGTGGTTATTCACAGGTGAGAGTTGCAGGGAAGAGGGCGAAATGACACTTCCATGTTTTCCTCCATGATGACGTCAAAGCGGCACATCAAAGGCCTGCAGGAGGAAAAGAGTAAATATTTTGACATGTTAATGTTGACTCCAACAACTGCTCAGCTCAAATGCACCATGTTAATGGGAAAAATTTAAATTTAAACAAACAAACAAACAAATAAGTAAATGTTGAAACTCTCGAGTCCAATCATCCTTTAGACAAAAAGCAGGGTTTTGGACCACTGCTTGCTGCCCACTCCCTAGTCAAAGGGGTGGGGGTAACCTACAAATATCTACCGCAAGCTGGATTAATGAAGGTACATGACTAACGCTAACCTGAAGATTCCTCTAATTAGATCAAAGAAGGGGAAGTCATCCAAATGGATAATAAGTTCCAAGTTTCAAGTTCAGAACCCTGTGGAACACCATAACTTATTAAAAGCACACCCAACCACAACTAGCTGGAGATTTTAGAATGAAACTCATCAACAGGACACTTTGTTGAACTTTAAATTAAAAACATTTAATTTTATCCTTTTGATTTACTTGAATGAACAACTTCTGACGGACTTTAATAAACTGTCTATGAACTCCAATTATCACCTAAATGAATGCTCTGAACTCTGACCTCTCTGGGTGGTCCAGGGGTGTAAAGCGAATTCTGATGAGTCTCATTTTGTAGCGAGGGCCGATGATGTTCCCGGTGCTGATCCGCATGGAAATCTTCTGAATGTTCTGTATGTCCTCATCAAATTGAGCCAGCAGCCGTGTAGAGGTGTACTGTTCAAACCTGAGAAGCTTACTGCAAAGACAAGAAGAAGGTTTTCAACAGCCAAAAATATTAAGGAATTCTTTCTGTTTGCAATGAATCTGATCCTCAAAGTCAACCACCTTAAGTGTTCCTTCTATTAACCTGGATCAGTTGAGTTCATTTTATCTGTATCTGGAAGGGTGGTAGATCTTGAGGATGAGAGTTGGATCTATTCTGCATGGAGTGTTAGCAGAAACACTCACTGGTCTACTCGAGCTTCTGTGAAATTCCTGCCGCTGTGAAGGCGAAAGTAGACAACCCCCCAACGAAGGTACTGGTTCCACGTCACCATGTCAACTCTGTAGCTCAGCTCTGCCACACAGACCAAAGACGGTGTTAAAGCCCCGCTTAGAAACATTTCCTATGATATTTGTGCGTTCTTAGAGAAATGATGTTATCTGTTCTGCTTTATGAACTCTGTGTTTGTGTGGAGGTTGTGTGATTGACTCACTCCTGTAAGGCAGAGAGGCTGTGGTGGTAAAGTAGACCTTGGTCTGTCCAAGTCCAATCAGGGTGTCTCTCCATGAAGTCATGTTATAGCCTGAAAGTTAGAAGTGAAGTGGGATTATTCACATTTGATCTATTTAGGTACGACCAACATTGCAAACAGGAGATTCGGTTAGAGACAAACACTTCTTCCTAACGCTGCAAGTTGACCTGACATGTACAATTGTTTATGATCAATCTTTGATTGATCTATCACCTACCCAGCACCGGACAGGAAGCTGGCTTAAAGGCTTCGCACTGCAGACACTGACCATCCAGGAAGTGGTTGTACGATGAACACGGGTAACCAGTGAGATGGCAGGTTCTGTTTAGGGCGCACAGATACAGGAACACCGAGCGTTGGTGGTCACACACAAAGTAGGATTTACCTGAAAGACCACAAAGAGGAATTTTGGTCAGCATGCAAAAGCTGAAATACGGCAGAGAGACAGGGCGGTTAAAAACTCACCTGCAAAGATGGTTTTGGGACATCCGGGTTGGTCGGCTCCACCGTTGGCGTAGAAGTCAATATGTCCATGAGCTCCTCTCAAGCCAAATGCTGAAGACAGGAAACAGATTTAGCTCTGGGGTTTTCTGCGATTTATGCAAACTTATCAAACTTTATTTTTTTCCTCAGGAATGTCAGTTTTCACCAACAGCCGTTTAAGTGACCAATCTCTCATGATTTTTCTGAACAGTTTTAAACTTTTCCAATGGCCTTAGCTTTGTAGAAATAGTGAGATTATTATTCTGGATTTTTCAGGCGTTATCATTTATTTTTTTATCTAAAAACAAATACTCTACAAATACTCTCTTGTATGTTTTACATGGTGAAAATCTGAGCTGTGTTTGATGCGTCACTCTCTGAACAGGAAGTTTCCGTTGAATCTCTGTGGGCTCGTTCATCTGTCTACCATGTGCTGTCATTAGAGGGTGAAGCAGCTCACCATGCAGCTTTTGGTCAACTTATATTTATATCAAAGCCCAAATCTTAGACACACACAAATCGTCTCCTGTCATTACTGTTTTACTTTTAAAATGTTGACATTTGGTGTGATCAACTCTGAGGTGCACGTTCTATTGTTTTTTATTAGCTGCGTTTCTATTGTATGCACAAAACTTTATTGAAATTCTAGGAATTCCACTGAATCCTGTTCAGTGGTATTAAAAAAATCATTCTAACAATTAAGCAGCTGGACCCTTTTTCTGTTTGAAAACACCACAAGATCCATTTAAGTTTCTGTCATGGAACTTGTGCTCATCTTAAAAGGAGACTTCTGCGTCTAATTCAGGCTGCAAGCTGCAAAACTACAACTATAGATGAAGCCAAGATGAAATCTTAGTTGGTGATTTTACAGAAGAGCTGCACGATTCCGTATGATACGGAACTCATGATGAGCTGTGACGCTGTGGGATCTCTCGTGGCGCGAGTAGCCACTTCCTACCAAGAAGTGCATTTAATTGAAAAAGTGTTTCCATTGCAGTTTGGCAAAAAATGTCTATTTCGATACGCCCCCAAAAACCACCTCCTCCAAGCGCAAAAACTTTTTTTTTCTATAAAGGTGAGTTATTTCTAAATTGTGGTGTTTCCATTAAGAGAATTTATTATCGAAAATCCAATTTGGGAAATTTCAGAGTTCATGGAAACGCAGCTACTGACAGGCAGAAAACCGAGGAGGTTACAGGTCAAAAAAGCAGCTAAATTCTCACAGTCCATGTCGGTGTGAAGGACATCCACAAACATGGCGTCTGAAGGGTCCAGCCTCTCCTCCGGTTTGGCACTGGTGAACATCGGCCCAGCTGGATCCAGACCTGGAAGGAAAAAGCAGAATTTGAATCTTTGACCTTCGTCAGGTCGTGGACGACAACTTATGAAAAACTGTGTCAAAATAGTACAAGTGGCTTTACTGACATTTTTGAACCAGATTGGATTATAAACATATTTTATTAACTTTTTTCCTTCATGTTTCTTACATTTTTGTGAAGCACCTTAAGAAAATGTAAGATTTTTAATAAAATAAAAAGGATAATACATTTATTTTCTCAGTCTTTGTTGGTTTTATAATTCTGAGTCATAAAACCAGCTTAGCATGTTAACTAGTTTGATCTTTGCTTCCATCCAGCTTCTGTCTGCTGTATCACAGTCAGTGGAGCACAAATACCAGCAGCAGTGAAGGTGCTGTGTTCAAGTTTAAATTCCAGTACAAGCTTTTATAAATGATGAAAAGAACAAACAATACTTCTCTTTTCTTTGTAGCATTTCATATTTTATATTTTGATTGCATGCAAGCTGCAAATATTGATCAAATATATTTATTTGGATTCCCCTTTTTTAAATATTTTGAAAAGCTCTAAGCCTTTTTTAAAAGAAATGAATCGCTTTAAAATAAAATTGTATTAACTCATTACAATTTGATGAAAAAAATGTTTTAAAAATGAATGGGGCTAATAAGCTTGCAAAACTGCCTCTGCTTTATTACTGCTGCTTTATCATTATTTTTTTTAATTGTTGATTGTTGATGCACACAAAGTAAACCCATTACCCAATACATGTGAATGTGTAAACCCTCATTATTTGAGATTTTCATCAGGGTTTTTTAGGTTTTTGTGTGTTTCCTGTTTTGATAGTGTGTTGATTGATAAAGAAGCATCGCTCATTTTGTCTGTGTTCAGATTTGATTGAAATGAAACAGTTTGCATGTGTTCATTTCTGAATTACACAATGACTATTTTACCTGTGATGCGGCCAATCTTGCCTTTAAGACTTGCTCCTACAAATCCAGCCAGGTGAGCTCCCAGACTGACTCCAATCAGATGAACCGAGCTCAGAGGAGCTCCTTCCTCCTGCAGACAAACATCAAGGTTTCAGTTTGAGAATGCTTGAAGAACCATCACTAATCACTAGAGCGGGGGTTGTCTAACTCAGTCGCACAATATCCAAAACACACCTTAGGTCACGGGAAACAAAATAGCTAAACTTAAAAATAGCTTAAAAAACTGAAAAAAGCCTAAATTAGCCAAAACAGCTAACGTGAAATATTCACTAAACTTCAAAATAGCCTAAAAATCTTAGTAAATGCAAAATTGTCCATAAAGCTAGCAGAATTCTATTTTTT
Source organism: Oryzias melastigma (assembly GCF_002922805.2). Lineage (NCBI taxonomy): Eukaryota > Metazoa > Chordata > Actinopteri > Beloniformes > Adrianichthyidae > Oryzias > Oryzias melastigma. The sequence continues at coordinate 23,766,373 of NC_050531.1, read as the reverse complement.
TAAACTTTTAAACTGTAACTTTTCAACAAAACTATAAATAGTAAATATGCAGGAATATTATTCCAGAATAAATCAACTTAAACCTTAAATAACTTTCAATATTTTACTCTCTATAAAAATATATTTTGTTAAAATTGTACAACTTTAAAGTAAGCGCACAAAAACATCGGGTCATTAATAACAATCAAATAAAATGATCTGGAGGGCCGGATAGAATTGCCCAGAGGGCCTTGACTTTGACACGTGTGCACTAGAGTTTCAACTTTACAGTAATTTTACCTAAAATTTTGTTTAAGTCAAACGTCATTTCAGACTAAACTGAGTTACATATTTGCAGTTTGAAATTTCTTGGAGTCAGAACCAAATATAAAGAAGTTTTGAGAAACATTTTTTTTAGTTTGATCTTTTAAAACATTTTTTTTTACTTTAAATGATGTCTAGTACCAACTGTAAAACACTTTTAATTGAAGAACAAGAACTGCAATCATGTTTTTTTTTTACTTTTATAAATCAGCAGTTAAAAGTCAAATTGCAGCAGCTTTGGCACAGAAGTTCAGTGGTTGATCTTTAATAGCAGGGCCCGGTCTCGCTTTGCCCACCCATGTGTGTCAAAATATCTTCCAGAAAGACCCCAATGTGAATCCCACATTGTTCCAAGTACTATGCCATATGTCCATGGTCATGGGAAGTGAACTTTTGTTGATGTGGTTCCAGCATCTCTGACTTTATTTCAAATGACCATAATGCTATAATTGATATTATCAGAGTATATACATGTCTGTTTGAAGGCTTTCCCATAAAGGTAATGAAGAATTCATATTCTGAAGTCAACAACTCATTAAGGCTGAATGTTCAGGCATAGTTTTACATCCTAACAGGAAACCTAAAAGATTCTAAGATGGTTATGAGATGCTGAGTGAGACAGACGAACTGAAGGGATGCACCTGCTAAGATAGAGTTGAAGGTTTAACACTTGGTTTGATCACAATCTGGTTCTATCAGAAATGATATCTAGTGTAAAACCTTTGCCAAATAAAATTGTATTAAAAAAACAAAAAATATTTTCTACAAACTAATTATTAGTCAAATTCCACTTGTCTACCAAACCAGCTTCATCATAAAATCCATCCATCTTCTCGACCGCTGCTTCCCATTCGGGGTCGCGGGGGTGCCGGAGCCTATCCCGGCTACTGAAGGGCGAAGGCGGGGTTCACCCTGGACAGGTCGCCAGTCTGT
>NC_050531.1:23761711-23765115 GCF_002922805.2 Oryzias melastigma | reverse complement strand
CATCTGATGATTAATGTGAGAAGGTTGGTAGATATTTCCAACACTCTACTGATGTATTTCTGCTTCAGAATATTGGATTCATTGCCAAAGGTGAATCAAGTCCTCAAGGACCGAGTCTTGACCTCCTGAGGTTTCTCCTGTCTAAACCTGCCTGCTGTGAGGTGTGGATTCTACCTCACCTGCATGGTCAGGATGAAGCCTGTGAGGTTCTGAGCTGCCTCCCTTGTATAGGAAACAGCAGTGAAGTAGTTAAAGTTGGCCGCCCCTCTATTCCAGTCCACCACGATGATGTTCATGTCGTCCTGCTCGGCCAGGAGGTGGACTATGTGGTTGATCCAGATGGGGGGGGCTCCAGTGGGCCGATATCCGTGAATGACAAAGGCGGTGGGATTGTTAAGGTTGAAGAGTGGCTGTGAGGAAAGGTGGTGGTGGTTTAACTCGCGGCCACAGTTCAGGTTGGAGCGGGTGTAGAGCAGCAGCCGGACGTACAGGCTGGTTCCCATGAAGCAGTGGGACAGGTTGAGGTCAGTGAAATCGTCGCAGGGTTCCTCTGTCTTGTTCTCATCTGTCCTGTCATCCTCCTGCCCTGAGGATGGAAATACACCATGAGACGAGTGTAATCTTGTGTTTATGTCTAAACAATGACGAAGTGTCATCCTCCTCATTTAAAGCTACAGCTGTGTGATCCATAGCCTTTGTATAAGCTCCACCTCCTGTCCGAATTTTTGTCCTTTTTCCATTTCCATCAAACAATGCTTAATTCCTTCACCTAGTTGAAGGTAACCTCACTGCAGATTCCCAACAGGGAGTAATACGATGTAGACAGAGAAGCAGTCAGCAAACTGATGGTATAAAGTTAAGGCTTTCTAAGGAATAAACACAGTTGTTGATGGTGCAACGCTATGATGTTTGTACATCTAGTTCAGTGTTTTTTTCCTGTCTTTTTAGCATAATTACTGGTCAAGTTGGCAAAAAGTCATGTGATCTTAGGGTTTGTCAGTCTCTTTAATGTAATGAGGTGGTGAGGATAACCACCACAGCAGCTCATTCTGGACACTTTTACCCAGCCAGTAAATGTGCCAAAATTAGCTCAGAAGATTGCCCCATCTTGAAACTCAAAAAAAGAATGGGTGTGCCTTTACACCAGAGGTGTCAAACTCAATCACACAACGGGCCAAAATCCAAAACGCAACTTAGATCACAGGCTGAACAGGGTCAACATTTATAGAACACTTTAAAGCTAAATTTTTAAAACTTTAAAACCTTAACTTTTTTACATAATTATGAACTAGATATATAGCATTACCTGCAATAGTGCTAGTGTGAACGCTATAAGCTGAATTTGGCTGCTGAAGATGATGAAATTAATGGCTGAAAACAGTGAAGTTGATAGCCAGCTAAAAAATGAGCTAAATGCCAAATTACACTAAAAAACAACAACAAAAAAAGCCTAAATTAGCCAAAACAGCTAGCATGTAGCTGAAATATTAGCTAGACTCCAAAATAGCCTGAAAAATCTTAGTAAATGCCAAAATTGTCCAGAAATCTAGGAGAATGACAACTTTTAAAACTTTAAAAACGTAACTTTTAAAAATAATTTTGAATAAAAAGACAGGAATATTATTCCAGAATAAATCAATTTAAACCCCAAATAAATTTCAATATTTTACTCTCATTAAAAATATCTTTTGTCAAAATGATTCAAGTTAAATAAGCGCAAGATATCATCTGACCATTAATAATAATAAAATAAAATGATGTGGAGGTCCAGATATAATTATTTGGAGGGCCGGATCCGGCCCCCGGGCCTTGAATTTGACATATGTGATCTACACCATCGGTGGGTGAGTCATAATCTGGATTAATCCAGGAGTGACTGCCCTCCACTATGCCTCAAACAGAAATGGTGCAACTAGGAGCTCCTCACAAAAATGAGTCATAAAAAACAGTCGGAACCAGAACTTTGAAAACAAGAACCTTCTTGGTCTGAGGATCTGAACGTGTTTGTAGAGCCCTGAACGTGTTATCCCAGTAAAAGCATTTATTTAATTGCCTTCAGAATACTCTGAAGATTCCGTTGGATCCCATTAGTAGTAACATTTGTTCTGCTGCGTAATTGTCGGCTCTGCGAGTCACAGCACCAGCGTCAGCAGGATCAGGTTGCTATAAAAAACAGTTCATCCCATCACCACCTGCCAGTCAACCAGAGTGGGCGGGGTCATCTGAACCCAATCCCGCCACAGGTGGACAGTAAACCATGAGCAGACTGAGCGAGCAGACAAACAGAAGCAGCCGTTTTCCTCTGAGCAGATGGAGCTGAATAATCTGTTCTGTCCACTAAGCTGTCTGTACTTGTGGAGTCTGCTCCTGCACACCTACACCTCTGTTGGGTCCCAGTACCAGTCAGGAGGAACCAGATCTGATCTGACCACCAACCTCAAAGTCTCATGTAAACCACACATTTGTTTCTTACCTTTAGACAGCACGAGGAGTCCCAGCAGAAGCAGCAGTCTGTGGAGCAGCATTATCCCCAAAGAACAGAGATGCAATCGAATCAGGAGAGCACCAAGCAGCAGCCGACCTGAATCACAGTGAGGGACTGAAGCAGGAAGGATGGAAGGATGTGGGAGGCACAGGGGAGGAGCTGAAGGGAGGCGGTGTCTTCATGTACTGTCATGACCAAGTTCCAGAAGAATGGAGAGGGAGAGAGGGAGAGACCATCCACAAAGATATTTAAACTATTTCCTCAACATGCAGTCTAATCATTTTGGCTTCTTCATACAACATGGCAGTAAAGTTCTATTTATCTGAGTCTGAACCCTCTCAGTGAACAACTTCAAACAGTGCAACCATTAGAAAAGGTAAATACATCAGACGTTTCTGGAATCATTCAGGAATGACCGGATCAATCATGCTGATGAGGGATGCTGTTCTGTCTGAGCGCCCAAAGGACACCAGCCTCGCTCCTGACAGAGATATCTCCACTTTCTCTGAAGGTTTGATTGAAAATCCTGTTACATCAATGAACTTTATCCTTTTTAGTGTTTTCCAGAGGAATAATCCCTAATATTTTGCTTTTTCTACAATGTTTTGCCTCTAACTATAGCATGGGTCTGCAACCTGCAGCTCCAGATCAACTTTTATCTCTCCATGGTGGCTCTTTGGCCAAACATAAATAAGTCATAGAGACTGCTGATCCAGCCATGTCTACCATCAGAGTCAGCAGCTCCGTAACCATAACTATCTAAAGAAAACAAATAAACAAAGCCTGAAAACTAAGACTACCAAGATCCAACCCCAAACTAAAATAACAAAACCCAGCAGTGTAAGACTGCTGAGGACAAAGAGGGGAAAAAGAACAAAAGATAAATAAAAGAAAAAGAAAATAACAATTCTCTAAAGTA
>NC_050531.1:23755971-23761453 GCF_002922805.2 Oryzias melastigma | reverse complement strand
ATCTAAAGAAAACAAATAAACAAAGCCTGAAAACTAAGACTACCAAGATCCAACCTCAAACTAAAATAACAAAACCCAGCAGAGTAAGACTGCTGAGGACAAAGAGGGGAAAAAGAACAAAAGATAAATAAAAGAAAAAAAAATAACAATTCTCTAAAGTAAGGATTACTTAATTAGCATTTATTTAATTTAGATTAGTTACATTTATACATTGAAGGCCTGAAGACGTCTTGTTTGATCAACTCTACCTCCAGAATGCACAGATTTTATATGCAAAGCAAAACTTTGGTCAAAAGTTTGATCTTTTAGGAGTTAAAAGCAGATATTATCTTAAGCTGTACAACATTGGCTACTAGCTGTTCAGAAGTTCACTGAGAGAACCCTGTTTGGCACAGAGAAGCTTTTATTTTGAAAATACGTAAAAAAAAGAAACAATCAAATTTTTAGAGGTGCTAGGTTCTTTTTATTTATTTGCTTTTTTGTGCCAAGAAATACACATAATTCATTATTAAAAACAGAAGGTCATGAAGGAAAATCCAAATTTCTTAAATGCTAGAGTAAGATTATACGGCTCCTTCTAAGTTTTGATCAGTAGAAAATGAGCCCAAATTGATCTTTTACTGTTAAAGATTGACCTATGCTGACTCCTACAGTCATTTTTTTTGTTCATTTTTCTCAAATTCATATCATTAAATCTGTGCAAACCTCAGAAAGATGTCCAAAAACACAGAGCAGGACTGTAACAGGAGGGGTAACCAGTGTTGTTCATGCAGTCATGTTTCACTGTGCTCCTCTTCCTCAGCTTCCTCAAATATTTTACAATACTGGCTTCTGGATGATGTTTTTATCATAATAATTCATCTGAAATACCTGAAGAAAAGATTCAAAGAGTGAATTTTAGCCTTAACACGGGAGCATTAAACTGACAAATCCAGGTGGGTGGTCTTGATGTGCTTCTCAAACCAAACACAGGTATTAATAACTCTAAAGGGTGTGAGCAGACTGCACCAGGCCCATCAAACCCCGTGCCCTCTGATTTCCACACAAACACATGTAATTTGGCATCCAGAGGGAGCAGAGGCCCAGCCTGAGGTCAGCAGCCTGAGCCCAAGTTACAGTGGTGTCGGAGTGAACGCTCAAACCTCAAAATCTGGAGGAAAAATGAGGCTGAAGCTTGGGAGGAGCAGGATGCATGTCTGTTATTAAGGATCACACTGGATCATCTGAGTTGTAGAAACATTTCTAACTTCACATAAATGAACAGGAGTTATCCTAAAGGAAAATCAAACAAATGAATATCCAGGGCAGCTGCATGAAGCCCCATTAACCAGACTACCTGTATGCTCAGTTGGTACTGGGATGATTGTTTGTCTGGGTCACTGGTCTCTGGATTTCTCTTCTGTGGCTCTGAAGGCAATTAAAGAATATAGATGACACTAGAAAATCAGTTACAGCGGGGGTGTCAAACTCAATCACACATGGGACCAAGATCCACACCTTAGGTCACGGGCCGAACAGAATAAACATTCATTGAATGCTTTAAAACTAAACTTTTTAAACTTTAAAACCATAACTTTTTAGCGTAATTATAAACTAGATCCATTGCATTACCTGTGATAATGCTAGTGTGAATGCTGTAAGATGAATTTGGAGATGCTAGTGCTGACAGCTGAAGATGCTGAAAATGATAGATGAAAACAATGAATCTGACAGCCAGATAAAATATTAGCTAAATGCCAAATTAGTCAAAAAAAAATAGTTAGCCAAAACAGCTAGCATGTAGCCGAAATATTAGCTAAACTCCTAAATGACCTAAAATATGCCAAAATAGTCCAAAAAGCTAGCAGAATGACAACTTTTAAAACTTTAAAACCGTAACATTTTAACATAATTATGAATAATAAAAAGGCAGGAATATTATTCCAGAATAAATGAACTTAAACCTTAAATAACTTTCAATATTTTACTCCCCATAAAAATATATTTTGTCAAAAGTTAGAAATAAGAACAAGATAACATCGGGTCATAAATAACAATAAAATAAAATGATCCGGAGGGCCGGATAGAATTACCTGGAGGGCCGGATCCGGCCCCCGGGCCTTGACTTTGACTCATGTGAGTTACTCTACCTCATATTTATTACTGTGTTCTGTGGCATGGAATCCAATTCTACTCTCCTTCCTCTGTTTTTATTGTCTATCAGACAATCTTAAACTTAAAACTAAGACACTGTTTTCTCCAAACAGAACTCTTTATTTTTTAGATTATTGGTTGTCCTTCTTAACCTAAGTTATTTACTATTTTTACTGTTTTTTGGCCTGTGGATGTCCAAAAAACGTACGGAAGAAATATAATAATAATAAAGAAATGAAGAAAATGTGAATCACTATTACACCAATAAATATTCTCTCCTCTCCCGTCATAGTTCAGACGGTAGAAGGGGGGAATAAAAAGTTCTCTGTGGGTGTCGATTGCCGTTTCTGATAGTGTCTGGGGGCGGGGCCAAATGTGGAGGTGGGCCTGATCCGGCCCGCTGGCCGTAGTTTGAGGACCCCTGCTATGAACTAAACTGACTAAAGCTGAGGGCTTCTCTTTTAGCCCCGCCCCCTGAGGTGTCTGCCCGCTCAGATCTTTGACCTGGAAGAGTCAAAGAGGTCAGTCAGTGAGAAAGTGAGCTTCATGTCATGTTCCAAGACTTCAGGACATTTAATTAAGGATTTAATTTCCCTGTTTAAAGCAGATTCAGACTCAATCAGATTAAAACCTCTTTGAAAGTCACTTTGCCAGGAGTTTGTTTCAGTTCCTGTAAATAAAAGTAAATTGGATCTTAGAAAAGCTACAGTACAAAATCATCTGAATGTGCTGCCAGTCATGAATTTGGTCTCTTTGGGTTGGATTTAGCATTGATCACAGCATGCTAGCAGCATTGCTTTAAAACTCCAAACTGTGACATCTGAAGCAATTTTGTCATCTACTAATAGTTTGGATAGATGTCAAACTTCTGTTTCAGTTCAAATAATTAATAATACAACAGGAAAAATAAAATATGAGCTTCTTCCTGAAAAAATTACAGTTTGCTTCTAAATTATTTCAACTTGAAATTGTAGCTAGATTTTTAGATGTTTATACTGTAGTTGGAGTGACTATCTGCATATTCCACTGACCTTTTTCTGCTTCTAAATCTATTTTGGGGGAGCGGGGGTGTTTCCCGGCCTGAACAAAACCTAAATCCTGGTGAGCAGCCAGGTACCAGGTCACTGCCAGGCTAACCGGCTTATCTTTGGAGGCCTCGACTGACAGCTTCCTGTCATGCTCAGAGGCTTCTGGACCTGTGGATAATTCACTGCAGTGTCCTTTATTAGAGACTCATGGAAGACCCACGCCAATGAACATCATGGGGTTGGTGTTTTTAACATGTTCTTGTAGCATTTATCACATGATGGAAAAGATGTATAAAATATGAAAGATTAAAACACGTTTTGGAGTATTTCTGTATTCAAATTGTGATGGATCAGACATGAAAACACTTTGAAAAAGCTCTTGGTTGTGACGCAGCAACGGAAATGTACAAGCTCCCTGCTCCGCTCCATTCTGATCATCCACTTACAGACCAATACATCCATGAACGTCTTTGTTTTCCTCGTCTGAGCTGGAATCCGGATCAGAACGGTGGATAAATCTGATATGGATCACCATGGTTGTTGTGCCACTAATGTTAGCTTGGGGTTGTGAGGTGCTATAAACTAGCTGGAGCGCTAACCACTACCTCCCTCCTTCACTTTTTTGGTTATAAGATATATCGTTATGCTTTGATTCTATCAGTTGAATCAGTTTAATGCTCATTTCAAGGTTCAAACCTTCTGTGGTTTCCAAAAACATTCAGAAACAAACATCCTTCAGACTTCAATGTTATATACTTCACTTTAAGTTCTTTTCAAACTGTTTTTCATTCTATTGTACTTCATATAAAGAATTAATAATTGACCTTAGAAAGAGAAAGAGTTCCTATTTGTCCAGGTGATAGTACCAGTTGTTATATTTGTGAAACTTCAATATTCTGGTTTTCTTCAAACACTTGTGGACTTTCTTCTGCTTATTTAGCTTTGATTATTGAACTTACAGTTTGTCAGGAACTGCTGGTTCAGGACCCGAAATGCATAAGAACAAACATTTAATAATTCAACCAGAATATTATTAACAACCACAGGATGAATACAAACCGGTGGCGAAGGAGAGTAGATGTCCTGAAAGAGTAGAACTGCAAATAGACGGGAGGAAGAAGAAGACAGCTGTGTGTGATTAACATGAACATAGTGATTGATGGGACGGCTCAGAACGTGACCAAAAACGAACTAACCACAGAATCCTCACAGTTAAAGATCAGATTTTTGCAGTCATAGTCGTGATTGTTTTTTGTTGCCTCCTGAGCTGAAACAGGGAGCTGGTTCCATCAGCGATTCATGTTGGTTTTTCATAGAAACAGCCTGAAAACCAGAAGAACAATCAGAAACGTGTGAACTAGAATGTTCTGCAGATGTTCAGGATCCACTGCTGCATCTGCAGCCTCACGTGGAGCTCAAGCTCATGTGATGCTGTGTGATAAAACGTTTTGTGTTTAAAGGTGGACCCAAATATACCTCAACAAAGGTTTGTTTGCTTTCTTAACTGAGACTGCAGCTGACTGCCATAACAGTGAGGGTTGGAGTTGATAGTAGATCTTCAGATCTGTCTGCAGCTGGAGCGCGGCGTTGGGATATTTCGGGGCAGAGGCAGAACCATCTGGATTATAGGGTGGAACCCTGAACTTGAACAGAACTTGATGATGGGGTGGAGGATCTGTCTTTGAAATGATGTAAACACAGTAATGTTTGGATGTGAAATGTGGAAAACACAAGCTTGGACACAAACGCTTCACACCTCTCTTTTCAAAGAAAAAAAATCTGAGTTCTAGACAGAAAAAGAACCATCACGGGGAGAAAAACCACAAAGCAGGAAACCCTTCAGAACAGTGATTGTTTGCTTTATTTAAATAAACTCTGTTTATAGAGACTGTGACACGGGTGTCAAACTCAATCACACAGGGGGCTTAAATCCAAAACACACCGTAGGTCACGGGCTGAACAGGAGAAACATTTATTGAACACTCTAAAACTAAAGTTTTTAAACTTTAAAACTGTAACTTTTTAACATAATTATGAACTAGATATATATCATTACATGTGATAATGTTAGTGTGAATGCTGTAAGATGAATTTGGCCGCTAAAGATGCTTGTGCTGATAGCTGAAGATGCCGAAACGGATAGGTGAAAATGTCAAAGTCCAACTATTTGTCTCGCTGCTAAGTGTGTGAAATTTGTTCCCCGCATTTGACCCATCCCCAGGGGAGCGGTGAACTGCAGACACAGCCGCGCTCGGGAACTATTTGGTGGTTTAACCCCCCAATCCAACTCCTTAGTGCTGAGTGCCAAGCAGGGAGGCACT
>NC_050531.1:23740885-23755822 GCF_002922805.2 Oryzias melastigma | reverse complement strand
AATGAAAAAAGCTTAAATTAGCCAAAACAGTTAGCATGCAGCTGAAATATTAGCTAAACTCCAAAACAGTCAAAAAAATCTTAGTACCTTCCAAAATAGTCCAAAAAGCTAGCAGAATACTATTTTTTTTTAACTTTAAAACCATAACTTTTATTTTTGAACATAATTATGAATAATTAAAAGTCAGGAATATTATTCCAGAATAAATCAACTTAAACCTTAAATAACTTTCAATATTTTACTCTCATAAAAATATATTTTGTCAAAATTATACAAGTTAGAAATAAGTGCACGATAACATCGGGCCGTTAATAATAAAATAGAATGATCTGGAGGGCCGGATAGAATGATCTGGAGGGCCGGATCTGGCCCTCGGGCCTCGACTTTAGACACTCGTGCTGTATCAGATTTAAACTAATATTATTGTCACAGTCAGGTTTATGAGTCTTAAAAGGTCATGTTAATACACTCATGCCAGCATAAATGCAGTTTAATTCCAACCAGATCTTGTCTGTGATGTGGAAATGAATGACAGACTGAAATCATAGTCCAGTGGTGCTGCATCAGATCAACAGAGATCATCCCGTCTGTGGTCCTGTTCCTGAGACACGTGTTTCTCAGCTGTTGTCTTGACCTTTTTCAGGAGCTGAGTCCAGGTACAGCTTGGAATGGAAATCTGGTGGTGGGCCTCTCTGTCTGGGGTTTAAAAGGAGCAAAAGTGTCCTGGATGGAGGCGAGTGGATCATCTACCAGGCGAGGAACGTCAGGGTCCAGGTGAACAGGCAAGCCCTCCAGAAACATCCTGAGGGTCCACCTCGAGACCTGACACAGGGCTGGACCTGACATTCTGCTCCAACACATTTCCAAGATTCAGATTTAACTGTTGAGGTCAACCTGTAACTCTGCTTTGTAGTACTTTAGGTGGGGTGTCATTTTTGAGAACTTTGTAGTTTTTTGTGAATTTTCTCTTGGTTATTTGTAAATGTTTTAACTTCCATAAAAAAAACAAAAAACATAATCTGTTCATCACTGTCACCCTGCGGCTGTAGTCTGGGACTCCTGTTGAACATGAATCTTTGGTGTAGAATCATCATGTTCAACGAAGGAACCGTTATTAACAGATTTGAAGTGCTACCAGACTGCTCCTTATCTTCATGAGGAGTTCAGGGTGGACGTCAGGTTCAGGGGTGAGCAGACAGACGGTCTGTGGACTCACTGTTAGTCACTGTTTAGGTGTAGACAAGAGACATCAATCAACCATTAGGGATAACTAAATAATTAAATCTAAACTGAATATTTAGTTGTTTTTTTAAACAAAATAATTAGATCAATTTTAAATATTTAGTTAGAATCTAAATATTTAGTAAAAAAAATATATATATATATTTTTAAACTAAATATTTAGTTTAAAACGAAACATTTATTTTTAACAAAATAGTTAGATCCAAGGGATTTTTTTTATTTGAACTAAATATTTTTTTGCCATTTTTAATTAAAAAATATATATATTTAAAAACTAAATATTTAGTTTTTAATGAAATATTAGGTAAGATAATATATGTAAGATAACTAAATATTTAGCTCCAAACTAAATATTTAGTAACTAGATGTAATATTTATAAATACATGAATTTTTAAGGATAGAAATATGCATTTGAAAAACAAGACCTGTTTTTTTTTCTCCTAAAACATGCGAAAAAATTGAAATCTTTACTATGTGCTACATTTTATCGTTATTAATGACCCGATGTTTTCTTGCGCTCATTTTTAACTTGTATAATTTTGACAAAATATATTTTTATGGAGAGTAAAATAATGAAAGTTATTTAAGGTTTAAGTTGATTTATTCTGGAATAATATCCCTGTATTTTTATTATTCATGATTATGTCATGAAGTTACGGTTTTAAAGTTTTAAAATTGGCATTCTGCTAGCTTTTTGGATTAGGCTATTTTAGAGTTTAGCCAATATTTCAGCTAGGTGCTAGGTGTTTTTTTTCTATTTTAGGTTTTGTTGAAAGTTTTTTAGGTTCTGTTTTGAAGTTTAGCTAGTTTTTCAGAAACATTCTAGCTGTTTTGGCTAACCTAAGTTTATTTTTTTAGTTTTTTAGACTAAATTGGCATTTAGCTAATATTTTAACTTGCAATAAGCTTCAGTCTTTTCAGCTATCAGTTTCGGCATCTTTAGCTATCAGCACGAGAATCTTCAGCGGCCAAATTCATTTAAATTCAATTCAATGTTATTTATATAGCCCACAATCTCAAAAACTATTGCCCCATTTCACTTCATGTTGGTAATTTTACAGATGCAGAAGGTCAGTCATAAAATATAAACAATAGCTAATTGCTAAACTAAAAAACGAAATTAAACTGGCCATCTCTGCCCTTCAGCTACAGCATTCACACTAGCATTATCACAGGTAATGCTATATATCTAGTTCATAATTATGTTAAAAAAGTTATGGTTCTAAAGTATTAAAAATGTAGTTTTATAGTGTTTAATAAGTGTTTGTGTTGTTCGGCCGCGATCTAAGGTGTGTTTTGGATTTTGACCCCCTGTGCGATTGTGTTTGACACCCCTGGAGGAGTAGAGTATTTGCAGGAAATCATTGTAAAAAATATCGTTTTATGGATTTGATTCTGGATTATTTATGTGTTTAAAATAGATTTCCCCCCAGCGTAACTTCGACTCATTTTTTTTTAATCTCTTTCATGTATTTTCAGATGATTTGATTCTTTCTGCTGAGCTGCAGTACCCATGCTGTCCAGGGGGAGGCAGCAGAGCTCCGTGGAACCCTCAGGTTCTGCTGTTTTCGAAGGGTCACCTGAGCGCTCCTTCCTTCACTCCATTCCCCGCTTTCTCTCCATCATTTTTCAGCCCCCTCCTGCTCTGCTTTTGGCCTCTTTTACTGTGACTTCAGCTTTTTCAAACTTTTCATTTTCCTGTTCTTGTCTCTTTGTTTCTTCAATATGCTGCATACCTACTGCACCTCTCTGAGCATCTGTTAATAATAGAATGTAAAGTTAATAAACTGGAAAACATTAAGCACAAAGTATATATCTTTACTTAAGCTTATATTGCAAATGAGTTCAAAATCAAACCCACAGTCACGAGCATCCTGGAGGCCGGCTCTTCTACGCAGGGACAAGGCGCCCTCTGCTGTCCAGACTGTGTAACTACAGTTTAAACAGGGAATCAGGCAGAAATTGACTTTTTATATGGGAAATCAAGCAGCGCTGATTCTGCTCTGCAGGTCTGTCTGTCAGGTTTAGGAGTAATTTAATTATTTTATGTGTTAACACAAACTTTATTAAATTTGTTAAAATATTACATAATACTTTTGATTATTAAATATTCTATCTTTATTGTTTTTTTGTGCCATTTTTGTTTAAAACATAATAACTAGTTAAGAAATCTTAATATTTTTTTATGTTAAAAGTTTTTCTGGCTAATATTCTATTTCATTTCCTGTTCTTTCGTTTTTTGTCATCATTTTAAATTTATAAAATGTTTAACCACAGACTCAATTCAAACCAATAATTGTTATTTTAACGTTCTTTTGAAGACTTCTAATTATCATAATTTAGATTCAATGCATTATATGGGTTTAGTTTTCTTGTTTTTCTTTAAATCAGAATTTGGTAATAAAATAGCTTTCTTTGATCTTTTGGTGATTAAATAATTAAACATAAAATTACACAGGAAATGGAAAACAACTGAAACGATGTTCTTATTTAATAACCATTTAACCTGTATGAACATGCATATAAATACAGTTTATTATCATTATAACCTCAGCAGTGCAGACAAGGAGCTCACTCATCTTCACTCTTATCATCATGGGACTTCATCATCTCGCTGCCATAGCAACAGAGAACACACACAGTGTGAATTTGTCCTCAAATGACACTTGGTCCGGAAAATGGAGGAGCAGAGCATCCACAGAAGCCTCGGTCAGGCTGTTGCTTTCTCACAGAGGGAGGGGGGACACCACCAGCAGGACCTGCTGAAGGTGTTTGCTCACAACAAAGAGTCACCACGAAGTTTTGTCCTCTTCAGGTGAGTTTAACGGAGACAGGACCAAAGAGAAGAGGGGTTTGTTGAAGTCCACGCTCTGAGAACTCTGGAACTTTACTTTGTAGTTAGAGTGAGGAAGACTCATGACTCTGTATGTTTGTGTTAAAGTCAAGAATGAATGACTTCTAGAACAAAGATCTTTAAGCTCCAGCATCTGAAGTTGTCACTAAAGCATGTTACGTTGAAAACATGGTGGTAGAAGAATGATGATGTGGGTTCTTTCAGCAGCTGCTGCACCATTTCTAGTGAAATGAACTCATTCAAGCCAGTCAAACAGTAAACTCAGAGGTAATATCTGAGATGAAACTCTTTTTAAATAGGGCTAAGCTTCTATTTTCTGTGATTAGTTTTAGTTTATCATTGGATATTTGCCACACTCACAACGTATTTTCTTAGATCAGAGATCTACAACCTGCAGCTCCAGATCCACATGTGTCTCTTCTATCTCTCCATTGTGGCTCCTTGTTCAAACATAAAATAAGTCATGGAGACTGCTGATCCAGACATGTCTACCGTCAGAGTCAGCAGCTCTTCTAAAACAAAACTACCTAAAGAAGACAAATAATGAAGCCTGTAAACTAAGACTACCAAGATCCAACCCCAAACTAAAATAAAAAAACCCAGCAGTGAAAGACAAATGCTAGTGTGAATGCTGTAAGCTGAACTTGGCTGATGAAGATGCTAGTGCTGATAGCTGAAGAAGCTGAAATTGATAGCTAAACACGCTCAAGCTGATAGCTGATAATATTACCTAAATACCAAATTAACCTAAAAACCTAAAAAACAAAAAAACAAAACTTAGTTTAGCCAAAACAGCTAGCATGTAGCTGAAAAAATAGCTAAACTTCAAAATAGCCAAAAAAACTGAAAAAGGCTGACCCATCTGAAAGGCTACCAAACGGCTAGCATGTAAATTTTAGCCTAACTACAAAACAGCCTGAAAATATATAAAAAAACCAAAACAGCTAGCATGTAGCTGAGATATTACATAAATTCAAAAATGGACAAAAAAATCGTAGTAAATGCCAAAACAGTCAAAAAGCTAGCAGAATGTCAATTTTTTAAACTTTAAAACTGTAACTTTTTCACATAATTATGAATAATAAAAGTCAGGAATATTATTCCAAAATGAATCAACTTAAACCTTAAATAACTTTAATATTTTACTCTCCATAAAAATACGTTTTGTCAAAATGATACAAGTTAGAATAAGAACAAGATAACATCGGGTCATTATTAACAATAAAATAAAATGATCTGGAGGGCCGGATAGAATTACCAGGAGGGCCGGATCCGGCCCCCGGGCCTTGACTTTGACACACATGTGTTAGATCAAACTTAAACATAAGAGTTGAGGAAATAAAAAGTCCTAACTGCTTTTGGAATGGTCTTTCCTGGAGGAAGAAATTGGACGAACTGTCCCTTTAAGAGTGAGGACAGATGGGGAGCTCCATCAAACATATGCTGAGGATGCTGACACCCCCCACCCCCACCCCTTGTGCATTTGAGGGCTGAGAGGAAGTTACATAATGCAGTAAACAAATCAACACACACTTTGCTTTTTCCTCTCAGTTCAGTGCCTTGCTCAAGGGCAACGAGGCGGTTAGGACAGGACGCTCTCTGCAGCTTTAGGAGATCCAATAAATCATTCATATGTTTAACACCTTGTTACATGTTGCAACAAACAAAAGTGTAGGGAAGAGCTTTTTCAGGGACTAAGACAAACAAAAAACACACAGGACAGGCTGGATTTAACCCCCGGTGGTCATCTGTGGTATTACACATTTTGTGCTTTTTACTGCAGCCAGATAACTTCATGATGGACACATGTCATCATCCAATCAGCGACGGCCCTCAGTTCCTACCTTTACACATTCTGTGTTGTTTGTTTTTCAACATTTATATTTTGTTTTCTTGAAATTACTTTTGTTTTCCAAAACATTTTTTTCTTCATTTTTGTTTGTGGAATTTTGTTTTGTTTTCTTAAATGTAAGGTGGTTTTTTTTTTCTTTTGTTTTGCTTTTTTTCACAGTCGTATAGCGACCTTTAACCCCTTAACACCTGAGACGTTGTCAGGCGAGCCGCTTTTCTCCTAAATCTACACTCTAGACTCAGTCTACAGTAAATCAATGACCGAAAACACTGGAAGTCCGATGTTAAAGGGTTAAAAAGGTTTGTTCATGTGATTTGTACTTCAGGGCCTCTGTAGTTTATAGAATTACACCAAAAACAAGAGGTGAGATAAAAAATACTGAAACAAGAACCACTCTGAAAAACACAGAACTTTTTATGAAGCTTCCCAGCCAGCAAAAACAGGTGTGTCCCACCTGTGTTCGCCCACAGTGGCTTAAATCACGTGTCAAAGTCAAGGCCCGGGGGCCGGATCCGGCCCTCCAGATCATTTTAATTTATTGTTATTAATGGCCGCTAGCTTTTTGGACTATTTTGGCATTTACTTAGAATTTTTAAGGCTGTTTAGGAGTTTAGCTGATATTTCAGCTACATGCTAGCAGTTTTGGCTCACCTAAGTTTTGTTTTCTTTGTTTGTTTGTTTTGCTTTTTAGGTCAATTTGGCATTTAACTAATATTTCAGCTGACTATCAGCTTCAGCATTTTCAGCGGCCAAATTCAGCTTACAGCATTCACACTAGCATTATTACAGGTAATGCTATATATCTAGTTCATAATTATGTTAAAAAAGTTACAGTTTCAAAGTTTTAAAAATGTAGTTTCAGAGAGTTCAATAACTGTTTATCCTGTTCGGCCCGTGACCTACGGTGTGTTCTGGAGTTAGGCCCCTTGTGCGGTTGAGTTTGACACCCCGGGCTAAATGGACACTCAGTGGGTTAGCTCGGTATGCTAGCCAGCCGCCTGGTGGACAACAAAGCTTGCTAGCTCAATACAGTGGAGCATGTTAGCATGCTACAGAGGAGCTCGCTAGCAAAATATAGTGGAGCTCGCTAGCATGCTACGCTGTCCAACAGGCAGCTGGCTAGCATAGCAAGCTAACTCCCTGAATCCCCATTTTAAACAATGTAAGCAAACACAGGAGGGTCACCACAGAAACTGTAGACAAACCCAATTAGGGGCCACATTTTCTGCCCACTTTTAAACCATATGGGCCCACCTGGCCTTGCTGGCTGAGTTAAGCTGAAAAGAAGGTATTCAAAAGCAGGACAAACGACATCACAGCAGATTCAGTATTAAACTTTTGTCTCATTTATTACAGGAGGCTTTGTTTTATATACAGAGACACGTGTTTGCAAAATACTAAAAAGTATTTCAACTTAAAGTTCTAAAAAGTATATATGCAGTCTCTAGAACACGGGCTGGGGTCACTGAGGCACGGTGTCGCCTCCTTTACACCGCGGTTTCACCGGCTGCACTCCTTCATTTTAGACCACTTCAGAATTCCTGTTTCAAAAACTCAAAAACTGTTTTGTGGAATTTTTGGGTGGAAACTACAGATTGTTCGTCTGGAGTTACAAAACATTCATCTCCCACCTTTTGCCACAATCACACGGTTGAACCTTAGCTAAGCTGCTCTGCCATGGCCGTCTGCTGCTGGGTTCACAGAAGACAGAAAGGTCCTGAATGAACAAAGATTACAACGCGGATCTTGTTTCTAAAAAGGCAACTCTGCAGATATGAGGATCCTACTGCACTGATATGACTGGAGGAAACCGGTGAAACCAGCGCGGTGTAAATGAGGCGACATGGTTAAAGCAGTGAGAGGAGGCCTGAAGTCCATGACAAAGAATATTACTCTTCTCATACCGTGGATGAAGGACTTGCTGCCTGGGTACACAACTGTTGTATTGCATTGATCACACAGGTAACAGTAACAACAGTAAGACGAAGAAACAATAAGTGTGTATTCTATTTGCATTTGCTCTGTGGGGTTGGTACATCGGGAGGACATTCCTCTGATCTGAACCTCCAGAAAGCTCGTGAGGCCTCACGGGCTGCCTGTTTCAGGAGTTCAGACACAGATAGAGCTGAAGCTGAACAGAAAGCTGTCCTCGGCCCGGCTGCTTTTGTGCTCAAAGAAGAGTGGAAGGTTCAGACTCTCTGAAGGAAAACAGCAGCACAAAGAACCGTCACCTCTTTAAAATGCTTGAGTACGTTTTCTTAACTAACCAATTATTCATCCAAAAGAGACTGAGGCTCTGTCTAATGACATCAGTGGTTGTGTCCAATTCTTTTACTGCTCACTATAAAGTTCGTTTGCCCTTTTGTAGTGTTGTCTGAATCTACAATTCCAAAATCCAGTGCCCTAGAAATTTCCCAGAAGTCTCTGTGATAAACCAGTGTGCATTGACGCTCACTGGATTGGCAAATATAGACCACAATGCATTGCATTTTAGGGCTGCCATAGTCGACTAATCACCAATTATTCTTCCAAGTAGTCGACTAATCGAGTCATTCATGACTCAAATATAAAAAAAGTAATTTTTTTGTGCTGAATGCTTACAACTTTGTTCAACTTTACAACTCTCTGACTCCATATACGACAAATCGACCAATAAATTAGTCGTAGACTCTCTTTCTGTAAACTTGTGATCAAGCAGAGGGAGCGGCTTTCCTCTGAAACATGCTGCAGTTGGCTCTTATTTTGAAGGAGCTGGAGCTAAAGTTTGATGCTAACACTAACCAGCAATTTCACCATCCTTTGATGATGTGAAAATATCAGTCATGTGTTGTCTGAGCTAAATATCCTGTGAAAAACAGACTTTAATATCAACCATAGGCAGGGAGTTCCCTGTCTGTAGTCTTCAGTGAAATGTTTACATTTTTGTTTCAATCTGGTAAAGGTCGGCGCTGTAAACTTAACCAGACAGCACAGACGGCCTAACTTTACATTTCCTCCTATGTTAACTCCAGCTGCTTTTTTTTTTAGCAAGTCAGGATCTAAAATAAATAAGTGGAATGAGAGACGTCTGCTCACGTCCCAGTCTGCTACTGGATCGGCATCTTTATTAAAGGGTCACCAAACAGGGAAGTTGGAGGCTGACTCCGCCCACATGTGAAAATCCAGTCAGAGGGGTGGAGCTTGGGGGGAGGACTGTTAATAATGCGAGACTTCTGAAACTCACAAAATTCAACTGCAATACCTCCATTCAACCTGTAGGGGGCAGCACAGAGACGGTTTTTGACTATGTTTACAAGAATTGTACAATTCTATTTTAATTTGTAAATAATTTGGCAACAGACAGCACTTTTAAATCCCTATTTATAGAAGTCAAGAGATAAAAAAAGTGAATTTAGGGTTTGGTTACTCTTTAAAGTACAGAGCATGTTTTCAGGCTGATGCTGCTCGAGGTCGGCCTTCAGCGAGTCTGAACCTCTCAGTGTCCAATCAGCTGTTCGCTAGAAAACCTGTGAGGAAGAGTCACAGTGGCGATGAAGCACAGCTCAACAACCAGTCGGGCAAATGTTAACGCAGTCAGTCAAGGAACACATCAATCGATGGCTGAATGACATTTTTAATGGACAGATGAGAAAAACATGGCTTCAAATGTTGGGTTTGGTGTTGCAGGCACACTCTGGGTCTATTGCTACTTAAAACAGCCCTTCAGCACAACTGCAACCTGAAATACACCTCTTAGCAGTGTCGTAAGTGTCATCAGGTGATTTATTCTCAATAGAATTGAGTAGAAATAGAGTCCAGACGGTGCCAGTAGACTTTTAAAAACATTTTTAAGTTATTCTAGTAAAGCATTGTTCAATAAAGATCCTTCGAGTGACAACAGAGACAACGAGAGAGAGGTCGATCCAGATACCGAGATCGAAACTGTACATGTCATAAAAACAAGCGTCGACTCCGCCTCCATGTTCACCTGTGAGGATATCCACAGAAACGCCCCCTCCCCCACTGTTCCCGGGAAACCAACTCACGTCAGGTTCATGCAGCGCCGCGCAAGTCCAACGCCACCCACAAACTCACCCAAGATATCTGCAAACTGTTATTGCTAAACGCGTTATTTCATTTTCTCTGTGCAAATAGATAAAAGCAGCCTCGTTTGGCCCTCGCCCCCCAGACCAACACAGGTCAAGGAAGAAAAGAAATCAGAAAGCAGTGGGGGTGGATGGAAAATGTTTCTTTCAAAGTTTGATTTGTACGACTCTACAAAACTGCTCTTATCTTATAAAATATGAACACATGCAGTTTGGGTTAATCTGAACCAGAACTTTGATCGCTCAACCCATCAGCTTCTTCTTCTGTTACAGGAAAAATCAAAGCTCTTAGAAAGGAAGAAAGAAAAGCTCCAGCCTCCTGGAAAAACCACATGCGAAGGGCAATGAGTTTTCCAACTCAGGTTGACAAGTAAATCAAGAAATGATCAGGTACGAAGGGAGGTCCTGTGCTTCAGAGCTAATGGTTCACCTCCATTCAAGACAATTCAAACGTGTCCTGATTCCTGTCACTGAGACCCAGAATCCTGGGATCGGGATGGCTCCAACAAGCTAAAGCAGTTTCCTACGAACGTCTGGTTTCTTTTTTAACCACGACCCAGCTTCTTCCTTAATTGTGCTCAACATCCATGACTTGAGCTTCTGCTAAGTTAAGACTGAGAAAAGATCTGTCCCTACAGCAGCTGGGATTCCAGAGAGGTGACTGAACCGTCCCAGTGAAACTACATCTGATGATAGAGCATGGAGTTCAACTAACTTCATAAGGTGGAACTAACTCTTGTCACGTCTGAAGGCCTGGGCCCACAGGATTTGACGGCCATATCAGAGGGAAAAAATGTGGACAATCTCCCACACGCGCTTAGACTTTATGCATGTTTGTGACACAGACGCCAGAGTCCATTCCACTGCCACTCCACTGCCAGAGCACTGCTTTGTCTCATGTAAGCGCGTCCTCCCACACTCAGCCGCTAAACAGACGCTGTAAGCAGAGGTACAAACGCAGACCGGCGGGGAAACTGCCGTGCTACAGCTGTGCGCGAATGCGGAATTTCTGCGTCCAAGCACGTGTGCCAGCGTTCGGGCCACGGCCCGATCTCGCACTGAAACTTACACGACTGGTACCACGCGCAGTCTCAATTTTTGTGCAGTTCAAATTTTGTATCGCGTGTATGCACGTCTATCCCACGTCCACTGCTAACAGGAATTAATATTTTTCCGTGATATGGCCGTGAAAGCCAGTAGGACCTCGCCTTTAAGCTGATAAAAGTCGAACTTTCAAGCATTAGACTTCAATGAATGTGAAGCCAGTCCAACCACTCTTATTGAGTGTGATGATGTGTGTCTTTTTCTGCTATGACGAAGGCCTCATGACAGGTCACACCAGACATTCCCACATTGACACCTTAATGGGAGTAAATGTGGTCTTTTGATCCTCAGCTCCAATCCCAACAGAACTGGTCATCATCCGTTTTATGGCTTCAAGCTGCTTCTGCGTTTGTTTTCCAGAAAGACACAGCAGTGATACCTGGCACATGTTGGGAGACTAAGCAGCCTTTTTACAAGTGATTTAAAGACCGCATTGTGTCAAAACATTGTTGGAAGACCAAAGTTTTTGTTTGTATTGGGAGAAAACCAGGACCAACTAACCACAAAAAAGAGGCGACATTGTACCGTCAGGATCAGATGGTAAACCAACCTGTTTGTTCTCAGAACTTGAGTTCACATTCAGTCACTGAGGTTTTTCCAGGACACTGTTGACAGCTCAGACACTAAAGACGAAGCGTCATTTAATCGTAACGGAACGGGGGTAACTCTCAATGCTGATTGTCTCATCACAGTCACGTCTGGCCAGACGACACCTCAAAGACTTCAAACACGTTCCTCTTTGGGAATCTGGTTAAATTCCAGGTGTTAGTCAGGGCCAGACTCAGACCAGATGGGTAGTTCATGACAGCAGGTGAATGGTAAAAAGGTTTAGTAATGGAAAGTTTGTAGAGGAGAACAGTCCTACATGGATATAGGTTTTTTAAGCTTCTAAAATTTGTTGCATGCTTAAACATAATTGTATGAATTTATTTTATTTGCATCTTTATTAAGCTTTGAAAAAGTACATTAACCTGAGTGTTCATGCCGGCAGCCTGTGATGATATGAAGTTAGATAAAAACTCAGCTAAATCCTTTAAAGTTTGCGTTTTTACTTTGATTAACGATTTTAATTCTTTATAGAGCATTTAAAACTTGTTATAGTTACCTCAAAGTGAATGTCTTGCTAAATAATGCATCACTGATTAGTGACCTAATTGTAATATCTAATAGTTACCCTCATGCAGGACTTTACCGACGCATCACCCACCAGGCGTAAGCGGCGGACGGGAAACTGTTCGCCAACGAGGCCAAACATCTAAGACGAGTGGGGGAATTGTTGTTGTGCACTTTTTTTTTTTTTTTTGGTGTCATCGGAGGAGGAAAGGACCTCTTCCCAGGCTTTTTTCTGTGTGTTCAGCCCAGGTGCAGTAAAGTGTCATCGAATGTAAACTCAAAAGTGCAAAACTGCCGACAAAAACAGATGACGTTGCTTTTCAGCTTATTGAGATGACCGCAAAGTCTCTTCTACTGTTACAACTTGGTAGCTCAGCAACTTCTTCATCGCTAGCGCCACTCCATAGTCAAAAGAGAAGCTCCTTTTATTACCAACTTACCCTAAAAAATATAAAAAATAGTAATAATTGTACCGCTATTAAAAGACTGGTAACATCAACAACGTTATACTTTTACTACGAAAATGTTTCTTTGATTTGCCCCCCTCTCTCAAGTCTCCTGAAGTTAGAAAACCATTGAGAAGCATCGCCTGGACACCGCCCTTACAGCAAAGCATAATCTGAGAATATTGATCAACTGTGGGAAAGCCCCCACCTGAGCAGTCAAATAAATAATAGATACATCTGTAGTATAATAGTTCTGAGCAGCTGTAGATGAGGCCAAAGACCAGTCCAGACTGTCAGAACCAGGCAGTGGCTCCCTTTCATTCTTTAGTCTTTTGTTGCTCCAACAAAGGCAAAGTTGACTGGACAGGAGAGAGTTTCCTCTCTGTTGTGCAGTTTTTCCCCTTTGCTTTAAAAAAAACTTCCAAAAAAGTTGCTCAGCTGAGTCCTGGAATTTCCACGGGGAATAGGAAATGACATTAAAGGTAGTACATCCTCCTCTTGGTTTGCTCCGTCAGTCACGTCCTGCAGCATCCCTCCGCTTTGATACATTCATAAGCAACAGCACAAACAGCTTTCCCCAAAGAGAGGTCAATTTTTTGCTTTAGAGTTGCTCCTAGGGTCCTGCGTCCGTCTGTGTCTGGGGTTGAACCGCTGACTGATCGCTCAGTTCGCCAGCTGAGGTTTCAACCGCCGTTTCTGTCGTGACAGCGAGCGGATGATAGACCTCCGATGCGGCTCGTGTCACGCTGTTGTAAGAGGGCGGGGATGAGGTGGAGGAAATGGTCGCAGAGCGCTCTATCCTCAACAAACTTGAGACGTAGTTTTCCTTCATCATGGTAGCGATCAGTCCTTCTTTCTCGGGGGCGTCGTCTCCGAATATCACCTCGCTCAACGGCTCGCCGTCCTCAGTGTCATGTTGAGGCGTAGTGATCTGGCGGTACAGGTAGGAAGCCGCCTTCACCTGCCGGATCATCAGGTGTCGCCGGTAGCACCTCTGAATGATGGTGGCAGAAACCTCTTCCTGTTTGCGCCTTAAAGTTGTTGTAATCGGCTCGTAGGAGATTTTGGACGGGTTGGCCATCATGAACTTCTCCTCCATCTGCTGCTTCAGGGCGTCCATCTCTCCAGACTCGCCCAGCACACGCTTGGTGAAGGCAAAGAGGATGTCCAGGCAGTGGATTTTGTCACCGCTGACCATCGGCAGGTCCATGGAGATAAGTTTGATCCTATTAGGCTTAGCAATCCGCAACGGCTCTGACAACGCATCGGCAAAGTCTGACAATTTGGCATATTCAATGAACTGTGTGGCCTCGGGGTCAAACTTCTCCCAAACTTCATAGAACATCTCAAAGTCATCCTCGCTCAGCGGCTCAGTGCTCTCCTCTGTGGCTACACTGAAGTTCTCCAGGATGATGGCGATGTACATGTTAACCACGATGAGGAAGGAGATGATGATGTAGGTGACGAAGAAGGTGATGCCGACAGACGGGTTCCCGCAGTTCCCCCTGACTGTGGTACCCGTGTGGCGGACGTTGGCGTCGCACTCCTCCGGCGAGTTGTTAAGAATGGGGCTGAGCAGACTGTCCCACCCGGCAGAAGTGGTGATCTGGAACAAGCAAATCATGCTGTTCCCAAACGTCTCAAAGTTAAACATGTCGTCGATCCCTGCCTGTCGCTTCACGTAAGCAAAGTTAGCCATGCCAAAGATGGCGTAAATGAACATGACGAGGAAGAGGAGCAGTCCGATGTTGAAGAGAGCAGGAAGAGACATCATGAGGGCGAACAGTAACGTCCGGATGCCCTTCGCTCCTCTGATGAGGCGCAGGATGCGACCGATACGAGCCAGTCGGATCACTCGGAACAGGGTTGGGGACACGAAGTACTTCTCGATGATGTCGGCGAGCACGATTCCTGGAAGACACAACAAAAACATCAAAGTTAGCCCACCCCTAAAAGCTTAAAGGGTTAGTAATGGGGTTGTGGGTCATTTTCGGTGTTAACTGTATTTTGCCTTATATTTACCATTTCCAAATGTTTTGAGCAAGAAATATTGAAATAAAACGGAATTTTTGAGGCCAAATTGGGCAAACCTGTCTCTTCCAGGTGAAAAGCTCCGTTTTGGTCACGTGGTGTGTGTGACGTCAGAGGGGTCAACATAGCAAGATGGCTTCTGCTTAGCGTGTCGGAGCTAGCGATAGCGGCGATATTTCAAGGTCCACAATTCTGTCTTCAGACTCAGA
>NC_050531.1:23739886-23740480 GCF_002922805.2 Oryzias melastigma | reverse complement strand
CTTTTCACAGTTTAGTCGGTCTGATTCTGCTCACAGTGTTCATTCACAATAGGCTCATTTTGATTGTAAATCTCGTAAATTTACGACTTTAAAAATCCTAATTTTATTTATTTATTTTTTTTAGTGGCCCTAATACTCCGTCGGACCATAACACCGATGTTTGCAGAATTCAACTTTGCCGCAGCGCACACACATACATGTATCTGCAGACACCCTGGGTCCGCCTGCATTCTGCTGCTGGCGCTGTCTCACTCACATGACGTCAACGCGTCACGTGACCCGAATCGAGCCGTTTCTGAAGCAGGGTGAAATGCGAGTGTGATTTGTCGTTGATTTTGTCAAATTTTACAAAAACCTGCGTTTGTCAACGGTAATTATTTGTTATTTTTGATACATTAGAACATATGGAATATATCTGGATACTTATTTTAAATTTGTCCCAGGCCATTATTAACACTTTAAAGCTAATTTGTAGCTGAACCCCACTGGTTCATTTCGGTTTTTTTTGTTTTTGTGTTGATTTACTACCACTCTTCAATTTTAATTTCATTATATCTTCTTTTTTTTCTTTTCCCTTCCAAGATTGTTTTTTTT
>NC_050531.1:23693582-23739552 GCF_002922805.2 Oryzias melastigma | reverse complement strand
TCCGTCCACTTATCCATCCATCCATCCATCCATCCATCCATCCATCCGTCCATCCACTTATCCATCCATCCATCCATCCATCCATCCATCCATCCATCCATCCGTCCATCCACTTATCCATCCATCCATCCAACCCTTCTCTCTTCTCTGTGGTTTGGGTAACATAATATCAGTAAGAATTTTCTTTAGCACCTCTCTTAACACCGAGATGTTCTAGACTAGTGGGCTGGCATTATCTCTTTGGAGAGTTACGGGTCCTTGTTAAACCCAGTTTAATATAACAATCCCCTAGTTTCATTCTTATCAGATAAGCAAACTGAGCTGGTGTCTTCCAATAGAGAGGAGAAGCAGATCTACTCCTGGCTTCACTCTGACGGGTGATCATCTTTGCCATTCTCAGAGGAAATCTCTTTTCTGTGTTTCTACTAAAGTGCAGCTCATGGGAATCAATGGGTGAAGGTATATACAGTCTGATCTTTGTTTTTAAAGTCAGCTTCCTAATTTGGATAGGGAACCCTTGTCCGTGGATTAGACGGTGTAGATTCTTATTCGGGTGCTTTACATCATGTTTCATGGATCTATTTGTCTGTGAGTGGATGATCAGAATGGAGCAGAGCAGGGAGCTTGAGGCATGCTTTTTTCGTCTGCTCCTGATTCACTAAAATGTGATAAAGAAATACTCAGATACGCACTTTTAATCAAAATTTTCTTCACACATGTCTTCAAGTTAAAATAACCAAAACACCATTTTCATCAGCGTGGATCTTTAAGGAGGCCTTTCTGTACCCTGGGGACTGAGAAATGGTTTTAACAAGCAGGCACGTTTTCACTTGTTAAGACTGTGACCTAATGAGACACACAATGATGAAGAGCGAGCACTTAGCGGTCTTACTGCATAATCAGCTGATCTGCTGCTCACTTAGCTGAAGGTCATTGGGTACAGAGACTAGAGTTGGACCTCTGACTGGTCAGCTTCAGCCTCTCAGGTCGAAAAACTGTCGTCAGTCAGGATGTCTCACATTTGACTCACATTTCCAATGAACTCCTGCTGCTCTGCAGAAACTATGTCCTAAAAAAAATATTTTTTTTTATTTGGCTAGAAACTGTATAATCATAATAAAAAGACCACTGGGAACACTTAGAACAGTTGAAAAGATAATTAAAGTGGGACTTTAAAACAACAGAAATCAGTAATAACGACCAAACTAAAACCTTAACTGGACAGATCTGAATATTTCAAAAATATCAGTCTTTATTAGAGTAATTTGACCTGGATCTTTATCTTGTTACTTGATTGCTCCATGGGTAAATAATTGTGGGGGTGAACCCCCGACAAGGAGCACGTCAATCCCTGCATTTCATCCATCTTGTCCTTGTTAAGCAGGAGTGATAAATGCAGGGAGAAGCAGGTCTCCCCAGACTCACTCCTCCTTCCCCCACTTGTCTTTCTGTGAGGCAGCTGATGGAAAGGATGAGTGGTGGGGAGTCGAGAGGGAACCACCATCCTGTTGTACATCAACCCCCCTCCCTCCAGCCTGACATCTCTATCACACACACAGCTGATGTAACAGGTCAATCATGTTTGATTTGTCTCCAGGGGACAGCCTCTGGTACCTCTGATTGCTGCTGTTACCTTCACCTCCCTCAGGCATCCTCCATCCCGCACACACACAGATCATCCACACACACCAAGTGGTGAGGATAACCCGAGGAGCGACGCGGCCAAAAGATGACTCCCAGCAGCTGCATTACATGTTTTGCTGGGTCACCTTTTATTTGTGGGTAACCAAACACAGTAAACCTGAAGGCCACACTTTGTTGACAGATTGATGTTTGTTACTGCTATAGTAGTCAACATAAACACAACCGTTTCTTCACACTCTTTATAGTTTTGCTTTAATCCAATTCCTTTCCCAACATCTCACTATAACATCACAGAACGAGAGTGTCAAGTAATGGTGAATACTTGTGTAGCACTTTCTACCATCTATGAGGCTAAAAATGCTTTACAGTCACAGTTCCATTCATACACTGATGGTGACTCCACTGTCAAACACTGGTGCCAACCCAGAGCAACCCGAAGCTAAACAGGGTTCACTGTCTTTTATACACATACAATATATATATAAATATAAAAAATATATATGTAAATGTGTGTGTGTGTATATAGTGAAATTTTCCCATTTATGTGCTTAAATAAACAGATTCATGGAAAGAGGATTTTTAAGTGAATTACACAACTATTTTAAATTAAATTGATACATTTAGATGAACATTTCTGATTACAGCATAAAAAAGTTTCACTGTCAGTTTTCTTCAACAGCTTGTTGAATCAGATCTGTGCTTTCTTAAAATTCGCGCAGCGCTGACAACCAAAAACGTTGTGTGTACATTGTGTTTTAGGTACTTTATGACTGACTGACCTCAGACCAGTCACGGTTGGGAGAGTGGCACTGAATGTTCTCATTCTGAAGATGAGGAGTAATAAAACTCCACATGTTGCACTCAGCTTTTTTTTTGTCTTAATCTTTTTGAAACAAGGATATGCTATTAACAGCAGGTATCCTGAGGTGCTAAAGCGGTGGGGATCCTTACCGACCGCTCATGCTTTCTAATGGTGTCGAACCAATGAATGAACGGCGGCGGCGACATAGAACACTCCGTGCAGAGAAGCTTCTACTACTGGACAACAACTGAATATGCTCAGATCCCTCGGTCAGGACCACAGACTCGGCAACAGGCGCTGTGCAGGACAGCGGGTCAGTGTCCCCGTCAACAAACGCTCCTGCAGGTCGGAGTGACCCTTCGCGGGGACCCGGTGCGTAAAAGCTCTCCGATGGAAGGCACTGCAGACCGCTCACTGTTAAACACGCATGTGACATATGGATCAGAGGACGTTCCATTTGTCCGGCTCCATGTCAATCAAGTTACGTACTCATAGTGAGGATGGTGATTCACTGATGGCAAATTTTTTTTAAATATTTTTTGTTTACTGATTTTTGATGGGCTGCGATTCACCTACGCACCTGCCGCGATTGACCGATCAATCGGGATTGACGTAATGGGGACCCCTGCTTTAACACATGGCGGGAACCAAACCTAAAATAGTCTGATCAGTGGTCGACCGCTCTATCTCTCCACTACAGATGCCTCTATGTACTTTTATCACTCTTGTGATAATTACAACAAAAAAACAAATAGCATTTTTTTCAAACAAATTTGAATCACAAGGCAACACCTTAAAAAGTAAAAATAAGGAAGAAGAAGAAGAACTCACCAACGATGGACAGGATGACGACAACAAAGTCAAAGATGTTCCATCCGACTGTGAAGAAGTAGCATCTCAGCCCCATGATTTTAATGAGGCACTCAGAGGTGAAGATGACAATGAAGGCCAGGTTGACGTTGTAGAGGATCTTCTCCATCCGAGGAGACTGCTCGTCCGTTTCTACCATCATGGTGATCATGTTCAGGAGGATCAGCACCATGATGATGATGTCGAACGCCTGTTTTCCAACCAAGTCGAAGAAGAATCCCTGCAGCGTGTTCTGAAACAAGACGTCCCAATGAAGAAGCTGCTTCTGCGTACAGTTCTTTTTACATTTTTTAATGGCCTTGAACAGTTTTTGCACAAATACTTTTGATCAAATCTTAGAAAATAAGCTGCATGTTTCCTCTTTCATGTTAAGCCTTAGTCACATGCACTCGTACAAGGATGGAGCCCATGAAGATCTTTAGAGAAGTACAGACGTGTCTTACACTTACTTTGAGGCTCATGTGAAGAACTCAAGGAAATGCACCATTGTTGTGCGTCTGTGTATTGTGGACTATTTGTAAGGCAGTACTGGCTCCTTATTGACCGCGTGTGAATGTTGCATGTACAGGTGTGTAGGAGGTGCGTACAGTCCATAGGATCCCTGTGAGATGTCCACACTAACAACACTCTGATTGTCCAATTTTGCCTTTTGGACATGTCAAGCGGCACGCCAGGAGTGCACAATTATTGGTTGAAAGAACTAATGGGCTTCTCGAGCAGTAAGCAGGATTTAGGGGTAATAAAATGTAAAAATCTGTTTGACACGCTTGTCTCTCACTAATTTTACCCTACCTTTACTCTTCCGTGGTGCGTAAGTGTCTGCTATGACCAACTGCCTGCAGCACGCCTATAGCGAACAATGTCCATGAACATTTTCACTCTACAGGCTTACCGAGCGGTCTACGATCGTAAAATAATATGTGGGTCACCAGCCCGATTTCCCCCTGCAGACGGAGTATAAGGGTAGTTGTGACAGAGGCTTAAGACGCAAAAATCACAAGTCCATTGTTATGAACAACTCTTAACACTTGTGCTATCTTTGGCATGTTACATTAAAAGTGGGGTAATTTGGACCCCACAAGACGTGCACTGAACTGTTTTATTTTCAAGGATTTTTTATAGGGCCGATTCAATTAAAAAAATTAACTAACTAATCGCAAATCTGGAAAAAAATGATCTAGATTAATCGGCATTGATTTTTTTTTAAGTTACAATATTTGCCAGCCACCTTTTATCTGCAAATGATCATAACATGAAATCAGACAAAAAATTGTACATTTAGAACATTTTTTTGAATCTCAGTTTTTGTCTAGTTTTTAATTTTCTGTATTTGCAATTTGAAAGATTATTTGGTGTCATTTTAAGCTGCACAATCTCTCCTATGTAACACTCCCTTTATTTTGTCATTTTTTCCATGTTATATTCACACACTAGACATAAAATCATGCAAAAACAGAAAATTCCCTCTGGAAAAATGGGACTCAATTTGCTGGGAAAACCCCCAAAATGTTTAAAAACAACATAAAATGAGAGTTTTAGGTGTCATTTTATCAAAACAACAAGAATAAAATTTGTCAATAAAAGAATCAACATGTTTTTAAATGAGAATACAAAAAAAAAAAAAAATCCAGGCTAAAGTCACATCAGGCAACCTAAAAAATAAGAATTTCTCACTGCTGTCTATTTAACATTTTTCCTGGAATTCTGTTTTTTTTTTAGCTTTTTCTTTTTTTCTCATACATTTTCCATATTGTGTTTGTGAAAATATAAAAATTTTTTGGGGGGGAGAAGTTTGATCCAGCTGGATTTCAGGTTGGCTCGGCAGGACTCTACTCAGGTGGGGGCGTGTCTGTCCATTCTGAACTGTTCACCTGTGGGCGGAACTTAGATGGTGAACTGCAAAGTTTCTGCAATTTTTAGAAAATTGTGGAAAATCCTTGTTAGTCCCCATCCCAAAATAGAATAAAAGTCGTTTTCTTCTTTGGATTTCTCAAAGCAGACAGCTCCGTTTGGCTCCGCCCCCCATAGCAGGTGCACTGCTGTTGCTGCATTACAGCCGTTAGATTGTTCACCTTATTTTTATTCGTTATGATTTCACCTTATTTATTAAAATAAAACATCGCTTTAGTCCAAAAACTACAAATAAATGCCATATTATCTCTTTGGTTTAATAAAATCTCAATCACATAATGTAAAAAAAAAGTTTGTTTATTTTAAATGGAGTTTTATTACGCTGATCTCACAGCTGCACGGCAGGATGCCTAAAGTCGTATTAACAAATTAATTATGTTCTATTACTGCATCATCTTTCACAGCACCAATTCTTTATCTTCACTGGCGTCTGTGACAGACATAAAATCCTGTCCACCTTTATCATGGGGGGATCACACATCAGTAGAAGGGTGGGGTCATCTGGACCCCATAAGAGAGCAAAGTGAATGCAGTTTGTTCATGTTTGCGTTGTGTGTTGGTACCAGAGGCCTGGGGATGGGTTTCTGAGGTTTCTTGGAGCCCAGCTTCTTCATGGCATTGTAGTATTTCTTTTGCTCCTCTGTCATGAAGATGTCCTGTCCTCCTAAGTAAACACACCCAAAACCTACCATTATTTTCACAGGAAAACAGATCCCAGACACCACGCTCAAATACAGAACCGCCCACTCCTGGTACTCGAGGTCGACCATCCTGCTTGTTTCCCAGAAATCTGGCCTAGTTACTGCTGATCACCTGAATCGGGTCAGTCAATCTAAACCTGAATTCATCTTATTCATGTAATCAGAGAAGACTAGAACAGACAACAAGATGTGGGTAAGAAGAAGGTTTTAGAAAAACACAATCTAATCTACTTTTAAATGTCTGGCTTTCTTTGTTCTAACAATTTTTAGGAATGCCATGCATTCATGACGTCATATCCTGCCATGATGACACAACCTTTGATAGCAGTCATTTCTCTAGGGTCATTAAACCGCACTTTCCACGTATCTTCAGAACTAGTCTGTGTGGCATCCTTTGGAGGATTTCCTCCACTCTCTAGAATGCTGATTTGTTCATAAAGGTTTTTGTGGCTCTGTGAAGGTTCATCACAACATCTTAGAATGCTTGAGGTCTAGACGTTGTCTACAGTGTGGTTTATAATTCTGTTGATGACTAGTTTAAGACAGTCTGTAGATGTTATGCATATATATACAAATATACACTTTACATATATATATATATATACAGTTTATGGTATAGATACATGTATATATGCAAGTATGCTATATATATGTCTCATGTATATATAAACATATACTCTCATGATAGAGACTTGACAATACTAGAGACTTGACAATATTAGAGACTTATCTTTCGTTTCTGCTGGTTGAAATTGTCGATGATGACACCAATGAAGAGGTTGAGGGTGAAGAAGGAGCCAAAGATAATGAAGATGACAAAGTACAGGTACATGTACAGATTGATCTCCTTGACAGGCTGCTCCTCCACCTGCAGAGAAGAGTCATGAGTTTCAAAACAAAACCAAGTATAATCAGTTTCATCCTTTACTTCATTTAGTTTGTAACTGAGCTTCAACAAAGCTAAGTATTCAGTCAAATTTTAGAGTACACATACTGTACATGAAAGTTTAATCATTAGTAATTTCATATTTAGTCAGGATTTTAATTGTCAGTTTGACTATTTTATGTAAAGTATTTCTAGGGTTCTTTTCACTTAGTGTCTTTGAACTTTCAAATGTAAACTCACAGCTCTGGAGTCCACAGCCGCATACATGATATCCATCCAACCTTTGAACGTCGCCTTGAAAACAAAGAAAAAGTGGTTGAATTGTGATGAACAAAGTCTTGATCATCAGAGGTCTTCTTTAAATGTGAGCAACAGTTACGACATCACTAAAAAAGAGAGGTTGGATAATCCATCATGAGAAAGTGAAGCATGGCGTAACACCTCAATACATGTCAGTGCTTCACTTATGAGATGAGAAACATTTGGTTGAGAAATTGCTTAACAAACAAGAGAAATACAAAAGTCAACACTACACTTTGCATTTGTAAAGTTCCTGTTTGTTTTTGACTGTTTTATGACCTGCAGACTTCTATAGGCAATGGTCTCTGATTACTGTGCTGTCCTGGTCCCTGCTGGTCAAAGATATATAATTCTTTCAACTTCAACTCATCAGAATTTGTATTCTATGTTGTGTAACAAATCTCCCTTATGAATGAAGAGGGAAAGATCAAGAAGAGTGAAGAGAGTCTGAGCACAAACACAATTATTCCAGTGTGTTGAGGAAAACCAAAAATGGCTTCCTGAGTTGAAGAATCTATTCATCCATCTGTCCATCCATCCATCAATCTATTCATCCATCCATCCATTCCTGTTGTCCATCCATCCGTCCGTCTGTTCATCAATCTATTTATCCATCTGTTCATCCATCCACCCATGCCTGCCATCCATTTATTCATCCATTCATCCATCCATCCATCCGTCGGTCTGTCCGTCCATCAATCCGTCCATTCCTTACATCCATCTATTCATCTATCCATCCATCCGTCGGTCCGTCCATCAATCTATGTATCCATCTGTCCATCCATCCATTTATCCATCCATGTCATCCTTCCATCCATCAGTCCGTCTGTTCATCCATCCATCCATCCATCTATCCATCCGTCAATCTATTCGTCCATCAATCTATTCACCCATCTGTCCATCCATCCATTCCTGTCATCCATCCATTTATCCATCCATGTCATCCATCCATCCATCCATGTCATCCTTCCATCCATCAGTCCGTCTGTTCATCCATCCATCCATCCATCTATCC
This sequence comes from Oryzias melastigma, assembly GCF_002922805.2. NCBI lineage: Eukaryota > Metazoa > Chordata > Actinopteri > Beloniformes > Adrianichthyidae > Oryzias > Oryzias melastigma. Next base: position 23,731,423 of record NC_050531.1, on the reverse strand, counting down.
ATCCGTCAATCTATTCATCCATCAATCTATTCACCCATCTGTCCATCCATCCATTCCTGTCATCCATCCATTTATCCATCCATGTCATCCATCCATCCATCCATCCATCCATCCATCCATCCATCTATTCATCCATCCATCCATCCATCCATCAATCTATTCATCCATCAATCTATTCACCCATCTGTCCATCCATCCATCCATGTCATCCATCCATCCATCAATCTATTCATCCATCTGTCTATCCATCCATCTACATTGGATTTTCAAAAATCTTGAGTGTTATCAAACATTGTTCTTAGCTGAGAAATTCTGCTGCTGGTCCAGCTCACATTGGACTGAGAAAATGATTGAACTCGTCTGATTTGGCCTTTTCCTTTTCTGCTCCTGACATTTTTATCCGCTATACCTGAGACCTGAGTTTCATATTTTTATTAGTCAACTGGGTTTTTTCTGTGTCGCCACGGAAACGGCTTGAGTGCAAAACTGAACAAAAGGACCCCGAGGGAAACCTCCTGTTTCATCAGAAATGTACAATAAAAGACTGGCAGCTACTGTTTTTCTCAATGAGATGCCCTTTTATGGGCTTCCTTCGTCTGTTTGTCAGGGGTGTCAATGGAGTCGGGGAAAAGAGGAAGCAGGTGGAGAAGAAAAAAAAACAGTTCTGAGTGGGCGCTTGCTAAAATCAGGTGTCGCCATGGGTTACCACCTGCCATTACAGCGTGTGTCTGATGTGAGTGATTTGAGTGGGGGGGACACTGTAAAACATAACAAGCTGTAAAGCTTTACCATCCACCATCCATGTAGAGATTACATTGAGGACAAATTAAATCTCAAATTTAACCAGAAAATCATCAGGACTGTACAAGCAGTGTCACTCTTTAGTTACATCTCACTTGTAGAGGATGGAGACTTGTCGGGTTGGTTCTACTCTGGCATGAATGATAAACAGTTTTAAAGTTTTTGCAGATCTGAGACCAAAGTTGAAGGTCATAAATCCAAATAAATTTCCTCACAACAAGTCTGTCTGCATTTTGTTAAAGTCTAATTCAACATCTTGTTTAGAGCACATTTCACCTGGAGGATCAGTTTTTCACATCATCTACGATCCACAGCTGCCTGCTTAAACTGTGGCTCTGACCATGTCGTATAAGACAGTTGAATTAACTCTTCATTTTTTGATTATTTCATTGTTTTGTTTTATACTTAGTATTAAAATTGCATTTGAATGAGGGTGCTGCTTTTCTCCTGGTATTAAATGATTGAGTGGTCCCCTTTAAAACAGCCTCAGTGGGCATGGTACACCAACTGATGTGTTTGCAACCACTGAAAGACTCCAACACTGGCCTCCAAATGAGCTTCATCCATCCTGTGGACATCTGTGGCTAGGGTCCAAGTGTTTCCAGATTACTCAAGATATTCTCTCTGCGAAGTGTCTAATGGTGAACACAGGATCCTCCCAGCCTACATGCCTGTACCTACTCACGATGTCATTCTACGCAGAGCAGAGTCTCAGTCCTGAACTTCTCTTTCCGAGAGACACAGAAACATAAGTTGACCAGTAAACTGAGAACTTTGTCCTTTGATTAAACTGCAGGACAGATTTGACACCAATTCCCGTCCTGTTTGACTCCTGAACCAAACGAGACAGATTTTAACTCACACTTGCAAGGGTTGGTCATAGAGGTGTCCAGCAATTAGAGCCCAACAGAGGAAACTGGAAGCACCACAGTGCATCACAACCCTTTAAGAACTCCTCAGTAAATGCAGAGTGCTACAGTCAGAAGAAAACCCAGACTGTGGTCAGACCTGCTTCTTTAAACCCGGACTCATCAAAAAGCTGAGCCAAAGGATGCTAAATAGATCAGTGCGATTAACCTCTTGGGTCATCTGAAGTCCGAAGAGCTGAGAACAATCTCCTTGAAGTTACGATTACTTCTGCTTTATTAGTTTTTTAAAAAGGGTTTTTCTCTGAACAGCAGAAGTTTTTCTGTTAAATCATTAAGCTTCAGGAAGCCCAACTATGAGCTTGTCTCTCCATCATTTCTTGCAGTGTGGAGCTATTTCCAGATGCTAATGGAAAGGTTGCCCCCGCCAACTGTTGCTGCCCGACGAGGAAAATGCTGCGATGTGCTGAGTAACTGGTTGCTAAGGCAACCACATCTCGACAGCTCTTAAGTTTTCTTCTGTTGAGGGTCAAGTAGCAGCAGATCTATGCTTTCTTTCTCTGCGTAGTTTTTCTCCTGCTCTTCTGAACAGGTCTCTGTCATTCCTCCCTCATTCTCTCTTTCATCTTCTTGCTTTTATTCCTTTTTCTGCATGCCTCTTTTCAGCTTCATGCACCTCTCCATCTTGAGCCACTCACAAACCCATACCCCTGCTTGTTATTCTTCCCCTTTTCCTTCTCTTCCTCTTTTTTTTAATTCAGTTTGTTGTTCAATCCCTTCTTCCAAGTCGACCACGCACTCCCCTCTCCCCTTTCTTGTCCCTCCAACTCTCCATTTCCCTCCCTCCTGGCTGGAGTCACTCTAAAAATAAAAGTCTCTCAGACACTGATTGATTGGAAGCTCTCAGGACGCCCCTGGTGGGCAACAGCAAGTGAGGAAGACTACGACGAGGAAGAGAGGTAGAAGAAGTAGAATGGAGAAACTCCTTTAAGTTAGGTGATTAAAGGCGAAGAAGAAAGGAGAAGCTCACAACATGTGTTAGTGTTTTTAAAGAATGTGAAAAATTAGTAGTGGAACATTAAATCAGAAAAAATAATACAGCTAAACAATTTAGAATAACAGTGCTGCTAATTGCACATTTCCAGGAAACTGCAGAATGTTACTTGATTTTATTAAACTATTTCAATCCTGCAAGAACAGGAAAAACAAGTGACTGTTGGTTCAAAAAAAATCCAGAAAGTACAACAAAGTATTAGGGCACCCATAAAAATAAATAAAATCATAAAATCGTGGAGAAAAAGTCCCAATTTAACAAGAATAAACTTGTAGAATTAAGAGTAAAAGAGCCAACATTTTGCAATAATAAGCTATAATTTCATTGTCATAAAAGTTGAGAATTTAAAAAGTTAATATCATAACATCATGGTTCAAGGACATTGGAAAGAATTCAAAGGAAACTCGGTTTCTTTAGAAGAAGATTCTTGATCCGCAAGGAGTGGATTTGGAGATGACAAGCAGTTTACACCATAGGCAGTTTAGTTACAGAGGCCCAAATGCATTGTGGGACATAGATTCCAGAAAAATCTAGGATGCATTGAAAAAACATGGCTTTTTTGAAAATGAGTTAAAGTCTCTATAGTTTCTGAAATTTGCTCTCCACATTTCACCAGCCCATGGGGGAGCGGTGAGCTGCAGACACAGCCGCGCTCATGAACCATTTGGTGTCTTAACCTCCCAATCCAACCTCTTGGAACTGGGTCCCATTTTGAAGTCTTTGGGGTGACTCAGCCAGGATTTAAACTCGTGACTTTCAAATAAATTTAAAACTTTTATTCTCATGAAATTACAATTTTTTAAACATAAATTTAAACATTTTGCACATAAAATTACGACTTTTTTCTTGCAATGTTATGATTTTATTCTTGACTATTTTCTCATAATTTTCTAACTTCCTTCTTGTAAATTTACTGTTTTTTTCACAACTTTAGAGTTTTTATCATAAAATTAAAACTTTTTTTCTCATAATTTCATAATTTTATTCTTGTAAAATTACTAGCTCTTTCTCATAAATTTACAACTTAATTCTTATGAAATTACTATCTTATTATCATAAATTTGTAAAGTTTTTCCTCATAAAATTATGGCTGTTTTGATCATTTTCTGGTTTTAATCCCAGAAAAATGCAAGATTTTTCTTATTAATGTACAACTTTACTCTCAGAAAATTAAGATTTTTTTCCTCATAATTTTGTAACTTTATGTTTGTAAAAACAATTTTTGATTTTTATGGTGGCTCCAAAATATTGTGGTCAGAACCAAACTTTCATACGAACATTTTGTTGAAAATTTCTGTAGCAAAGCAAAGACCAGCAAACAGATGCTGCAGTGAAAGTGGATACAGACTGCAAAGCGATGAGTGTGGGATCAAAGCACAAGTGAAGATTATCCTAAAAGATGCAGCATCACAAGAAGATTTCATGAGCTGCATCAAAAAGAAGGAAGCACAAATGTGACAGCGTTCCAACAACACACTGACTGTTTCTGCTGCTGGAAATGAGGAGAAATCACAGGGTAAGATCCAAAATAAGAGTAATAATTTCATAGAAATAAAACATCACATCACTTCTACAGCACTATTCCATTACTGAGGATGTCTTGTGGACACATGAAGCAAGAAACATCTAACCAAGCATAATTCATTCACACTATAGTGATTGTCCTGCCCCTCTCTGTACGTTTTTCAGCGCGTAAAAATTCAATCACACTTTCAGCGACTTTAGTAATCTTGGTATCAAAATGTTCAGCTTGTTAAGGACATTGCTGCATGTATTTCTGATATTCATGAACTTTATCTTCTTCACCTTTCAGCTTATCCGTTTCAGGGTCACCACAGCGTAACAGCACCCACTGTTTCTCATCAGTGATTTGGCAGAGTTTTTACACCTGATGCCCTTCCTGACACAACCCTGTACTTGAGGGGCACAGGGACCCAGTTAGGCAGCAGCGTCAAGGGTCTTGCCTAGGGACCCAATCTGGGTGGGGGTCAGTGGACAACCCTGGGAATTTAACCCAGGGCTCCTGCGAGTAAACCCTATACTTAGCCCACTGAGCCACCCAGCCGCTCATTAATGAACTTTATAGTTTTTTAAAAATATGCGCCATAGGAAATGAATGAGAGCGTCTTCACATTTCAACATTTTAGGTAGATTAGTAACAAAACTTTAAATATATTCATGTGCTATGTTTTCATCTTTTATAGTAATTCTTACAAAAAATTGGAGTTTAGCTAATATTTTGCAACATGCTAATGTTTTTGGCCAATTTGTTATCTACTGAGGTTTTTATAAGCTAATTTAGAGTTTAGCTTCTATTTTAGCAACATGCTAACATTTTTGACTAATTTAGTTTACTGAGGAACATTAAGGCTATTTTAGAGTTTAGTTGGTATTTAAGCAATGTGCAAGCTTTTGGCTAATTTGAGATCTACTGAGGTTTTTTTATGCTAATTTGGAGTTTAGCTAATATTTAGGCGACGTGCTAATGTTTTTGGCTATTTTTTTTTCTACTGAGGTTTTTCTTTTTTTTTTTAAAGCTAATTTAGAGTTTAGCTACTATTTTAGCAACAGGCTAATGTTTTGACTAATTTAGTTTACTGAGGAACTTTACGCTATTTTGGAGTTTAACTGATATTTAAGCAACACACTAAATATTTTTGCAAAATTGGCATGTATGAGATTTTTTTTAGCAATTTTACAAGGAATTTTTTTAGAAAATTAGGTCAACTTCAGCACTCTTTCATAGTTCTTTAATGAAATTTCCAGTCTTATAGCAAATTTATTATTTTGCAAATCCCTTCAGAAATTAAAGTAAATTGCATCACCATAAAAAAGCTTCAGCATCTTCAGTGGCTACTTTCAGCAAAAGGCATTCACACCAGTATTATCACAGGTAATGTAACTTTTCTAGTTTATAAATGTGATAATCAGATACTTTCAAATATTCCAGGATTTCTATAATCCAGGTCAATCTAGATCCGTCTAATAAAACTAATTGTCTTTGAAACAGGTTTCCATAAATCACACAGAAGAGCAAAAAAAAAAAAACACTCTGTAAATATTTCTTCAGATTGACAAAAGTTATCTTTTTATCCAGAAATATGCTTTTATTCAGGTTTTCCCAGCATTCAAGTAGACTAATAATGTTTAGCAACTGGATTTGATCAAGTCTTTAATCTGAGAATCAAACAGCAAAAAGAAACACCTCTTGTTTTAAATAAATAGAAGAAACTCGGAATAAAAAGGCAGACATGTGGGAGAGTTGGGAGTGAGTGGCATAAAGAACAGGTGTGGGAGGAAAATTAAAGTGAAGACGGAACAAAAAGGCAACACCGGGAGAGGTGGAGGAAGTCAATCCTCCTCCGGCGTGTGGAGGAGCTCTGCTTTAATTTGCTCTGAAGTCTCCGAGCAGCTGTGCATGTTTCACTCTTTGTTTCCCTGAAAGCGGCAGCAATGACAGCTTCACACAGCGTTCCTTATTCGGCACGCTTCCCGTCTGGCCTCTGCAGGACGGGCTCTGAATGCTCTCCCGCCATAGAAAGCCTCAGCCCCCGCTGCAGCCCAGCGCTGCGGGCGCCGGTCTGTGTCTTACAGCAACTTCAACTGACCTTTGCTAAAGGTCATGTAATAAATCATGATTCAGTGTGCAGAAGAAATCCATGATTCCCTCTGTTTGCCGTGAAACTCCCGACATTCTCACGCTGGTGGTTTGTAATCTGAAGTCGTTTTCCAACAGAAAGATTGGTGCCGGAGACGTTCAGGAGGATTAGGTTTTCAACTGTAGGTATTTCATTAAATAAAACAGCATCTTGTTGAGGGAGGAGCTTAAACAGGAGACAGAAACTACAAACATTTTGGGTAATCTGATATAGCATTTTGTGAGGATGCTGCCCTTTAGTTTAGTTGTTTTCTTTGTACCTAGTTTTCTGTTTTCAGGTTTGTGTTTGTCTCCCAGCTTTAAGTTGTTGATCATCCACACCTGTCTGTATCTCGTTCATGGTCCTCAGTGGGTTTAAGTATCTGGTTTCTGGTCTTCATGGTCAGATCATCTGCTTTGTCACCAGTTTGTCCCCTACATTGTGGTTTTGTGGTGTTCAAAATTATTTATCAAATCTTTGATCTTCTGCCTAGGGCTGAGTATCGATCATAGCTTCCAGAAATGATTCGATTCAGATTTTTTTTCCTTTTTTCTTCGATTCTTCAATTCAATTTAGTTCTGAATTTACACATTTATACACACTTGTTTAGAAATACATTAATAATCTACTATATGTTCTGAATATATTTGTATTAATCTGATCCAGTTCACATCCTGTAAATGTATCAGTGAAATAATGAGATTGTTAATATCATCCAGTGTTACATGGATTCTCTAAAGGAGAAGTTCTAACTAAAATGTTCAGATCATTAACATTGGAAACATTGTTCTGCTTCTCCTGGAGGACGTTTCAGTTTGGACACTAGGTGGTGATCACACTATAGAAGTACACCTTATTCTAGAAGAAAAAGAAAGTATGAGGAAAAAATGATGTAGACCACAAATGGTTACTTTAAAAATATTTCTTTAAAAGAGTTTGTAAAATTCATGCCTGAGTTTATAAAGATGTTCATTTAATCAGCAATGTATGTTTAGGTCGACCGAGTGTTAGCGTTTTAACTGATTCGTTGATTTTATTAACTCAGCCCTAATTCTGCCTCAAGCCTGGACTTCAACAAATTCACTTTGTAAACGACTTTTCAGTGTGAGGAATAATCATTTATCAGCACCCCAGCCTGGTCACCTGGCAAAGGACTGTTGTGGACAAAACTTAAGTTATAAATCTACTATCAGCTCTCACAGGTAATCTGCTTCTCTAAACGTGAACCTCCTGGTCAGAGCAAAGGTGTCAAAGGTGTTACATAAGAAAATCCACAAAGACTGAACTCTCACGAGGCGAGAAGCATCTGGATGGAAAGGGAGATGCTCTCAAAGGAAGTCAGTGGAGGTGTGGACAGCCGCGCACTCCGGCTCATCCAAACCCTTCAGTCAGCGTCTCTCAACAGTAGGAATGGAATCCAGTCAAGCCACGTCCAAATGATTCACAGTTTTCTAAATTTTTCCCAACACAATGAATTAAAGGTATTTTAGGGACAGGTATGTTTTGTTTTTGCCCCTTACATCAAACTGTCTGTTTTACTACTTACAGAAATCATTAAATACAAATAAACAATTATACATAATATTGAAATGGTCACAAATCCTTCATACTCGGTTCATGTTGTGCTCCGTGTGACGGACCGCTCCACACCCGCGCCCACTCACTGCAACCCCCCCCCCAGCCGCGTAGCGCACAGTGAATGTTCAACCAGGTTCAACATTTTTATGCATATCGAATCGATCTGCAACGATGAACATGATGGCAATCGTTTTTTTTACTGAAGAATCAATACATCCTAACTCAACAGTAATATTAAAAAAATATTAAAATTATTTTCTATTTTTTCTGTTCAGGTTTAGAAATATTTTCTAAAGTGTTCTGAATGTTGAAATATTATTATGAAAAATCACAAAAAGGTTGTAAAACATTTTTTTGTATATTTTATGTTTCCCTGATTCTATGATATTCTAGAATTGTTTTTCTGTTCCCTTCATCAGAAAGTATTAAAAAAGTGAGACTCACCACTTGGAGCAGAGCCAGGTACCCGGCGCCGACGTTGTCAAAGTTAACCTTCACTTTGGTCCAGTAGTACTGAGACGTGTCGTTTTTGGCCTCGCACTCGGACTTGTTGTTGATCTCTCGGACGTCGTGGATGTAGCCGGAGCGGCTGACGCAGCGGCCGAACTTCCCGGCAAACAGGTTGACGCCCATGATGCTGAAGATGAGCCAGAAGATGAGGCAGACCAGGAGCACGTTCATGATGGAGGGAATGGCTCCGATCAGGGCGTTCACCACCACCTGCACAGGAGCCAGCAGCCACACGGGGGCGTTATGTAGAGCAGAGCAACCTGGGACCTCCACAGTCTGCTGCTGGACCAACAATCAGAGGAAACTACCTGTGTCCTCAGTGCACCGCACACATGGTTGTAATTACTATAACTGTATCAGCCAGTGGACATCTATATGCTGTAACCCCCCAATCTTAAATTCTTTAACTTATATATATATGTCCACCATGAAAAAATGCTCCAAGAGCATGTTAAAAACATGACTTTATTGGATTTGGTCTTTAAGCTCCTGAATTCCTTTATTCAGGCTGTGAATGTGGAGAATAGAGTTTGAGTAATGGTACTTGTGAAAATAAAAGTCTTTGTACCATCTTCAGCTAAAGATCATCTCCAAACTAACTATGAGGTAGAGATGTAAATAACTCAGCATTCATTTACCAGCCAAGGTCACGAATCATGAAGTGGTCGGTGAGGAGCATCACCTTCAGGACCTCCTGTGAGGCCGGTGGCCACAGCAGTGGCTGTAACTGTAAACAGCTACAGAAAAAGGCTAATAGAAGCAGCTTGATGTTAAAAAAAGAAATCCAATCGTGTTTGAAAGGTTTGAAAGGTCAACCTGAAGGAGAGCCAACCAAAGCAGAAGCCCTCGGGTGAAGAGTTTGCAGAAGTTCAAAGACAGTTAACAAATATTCTTTCTCCATGTTGGATGGTCATTTTCACAAACCCTTCCTCCTATGATGTTTTAGAACAGCCATCTGGCTCTTTGGTTACAGTAAAATGTGTTAAAACATTTTAAAAAGTAAAGGAAATAGTAAAGTTAAAAAAAAGTAAATTAGCTTAAACTTTATTAAATTCATTGACAAACAGTTAAGGATGGATAGAACTGTTCAGCGAGGATCATAACATCCGTAGCTGTAATTCTTTATCAATCCTTTGTGGTCATACTGACACTTCATTTATCGCAGAAAATCAATTTAGTCTCAGTAAACAAACCCAGAATTAAAGCTATGTTAAATTATTATCCAGGGAAGATTGTCTATTTTTGAACAAATCGAAGGATTTAAAGTGTTCTTCATGGTTTTAATATGTGGTAGTGGTCACTTCATGAGCTCTGATTTAGTTTTTGATGGTTTTATTTATGAATTTGTTTTTTAAATCATTGATAACTTTACACTTCCTACTTTATTTGCTGCATTGACATGATCCTACGGCACACGTGTCAAAGTCAAGGCCCGGGGGCCGGATCCGGCCATCCGGGTAATTCTATCCATCCCTTCAGATCAGTTTTTTTGTTGTTATTAATGACCCGATGTTATCTTTCCATCATCTCTAACTTGGATAATTTTGACAAAATATATTTTTATAGAGAGTAAAATATTGGAAGTTATTTAAGGTTTAAGTTGATTTATTCTGGAATAATATTCCTGCCTTTTTATTATTCATAATTATGTAAAGAATTTTAAAAATTGTTATTCTGCTAAATTTTGGAATATTTTGGCATCTACTAAGATTTTTTTACGCTATTTTGGACTTTAGCTAATATTTCAGGAACATGCTAACTCTTTAGGCTAATTTAGGTTTTTTTTTTAATTTTTTAGGCTTTTTTGAAGTTTAACTATTTTTTCAGCTACATGTTAGCCAAAACAGCTAGCATTAGCTAAAATTAGCATTTAGCTAATATTTTAGCTAGCTATCAGCTTCAGCGTTTCCAGCTATCAATTTCAACATCTTCAGTGTCCAAATTCATCTTACAGCATTCACACTAGCTTTATCACAGGTAATGCTATATATCTAGTTCATAATTATGTTTAAAAGTTACAGTTCTAAAGTTTTAAAAATTTAGTTTTAGAGAGTTCAATAAATGTTTATCTTGTTCAGCCCGCGACCTAAGGTGTGTTTTGGATTTTGGCCTCTTGTGTGATTGAGTTTGACACCTCTGTCCTATGGTGTAGGAAGTCTTTTATTTTGAAAGGAAGTCATGCAAAGCTCTATTAAAAGTTATAAACTACTTCATTTTTTAAAAAAATAGCTAGTTTCTCTACATGTTTATGTTTTATTTATGCAAAAAAAAACAATAGTTTACATAAATATATCATGTCAGTAGCAAAAACATAAATATAAATCAGAATCTTATGTTTCTAGCAGGTGAGTTTTGTCTCTTACTAGGTTTTGGTTGGTGAGAAATCAATCCAAATGGCTGTTTAAGTGCTGAAGGTTGCAGACCCCTGTTTGAAGAAAATGAACCTGTGCACTAATTTCATAACTTTAATGTACTATTTAATAATAAACATGGAAAACTCCCACAAACAGTGATGCTTCACTCAAGCTACATTCAAACATTTACTTTCTTGATTTTGTTGTCCAGCTGCAGACTGATGGTGAGAAATTATAAGCTTCACAGTTTAAAATGTCAGATTTCATTTTTTTCCACCCACAATGCATCTGTTTCACCTAAAAGCAGAGCGAGTTGCGTGCCTCAGAGAGCATTAGCGGACAAACACAGCAGCTAATTGTATTAGCCAGGAAAGGAAAGATGAGCATGCAACATGCAGATCATGAACTTCCTGTCAGCAGCTCCATTTATAAAGATTATTCACTTCATTTCTGCTGCTCTGCTGAAACGTGGCTCTGATGACTTCAGATCATCTGGAAACAAACTGCAGCTTCAGACTCAAGACTGTTTTCATCTTCCCACCGCAGAGCGGGATGTTTTCTCGCAGTAATACTGGTGGCAGCGGCACAAACATGCCAAAGGGGCGAGGAAACGGGGCTGCAGCTCATCTCCAAACGCTTCAAAACAGTCTAAATACTGATGCATGACAGGTGAGGAGGAAGGAGTCAAAGGAGGAGAGTGAGAAGACACGTGAGGAAGAAAAACACCCAGAGAAGAGTGAGGTTTCATCTGAACACATCTGAGCACCACAGAAATGGATCTACAACATCCAGGGAGGGGCTGCTCTAGAGGATTTCTTATAAACATAACGGACTCTGATCTACAGTCTTTGTTTATTAAGGCCAAAATGTCAAAAACAATAAAATGTCCCCAAATAAACAAGTATTCAAGAAATGAGGTGAAAAATATCAACTTTTAATACAAAATCTGCATTAATATGAAGGGTCTAATCTTAACCCTTTAACACTGGAGCTCCAGTGTTTATGTTCTTTGATTTACTTTAATTTTATATTTGCTAACATGATAATTCCAGTAGATTGTGAAGGAGAAAAGCGGCTCATTGAGCTGCTTTTCTCCTTCACAATCTACTGGAATTATCATGTTAACAGTTGAAAAGTTACAGTATGGTAAAGATTTTGTGTTTAAGAGTCACCCCTCAGCTGTTAAAGGGTTAAATCGTAATGAGGAGAACACTTGTAACCACTGCAGGACCATTTGTATTATTAAAAACACTTTTATAAGAGCTTAAACTATGAAGGGAAAACCAAAAAAAAACTTTTGGTGGTTTAAAAGCTAAGATGATGTTGAACCTTGTTCTCACTTCACTCATTTAAGCTCATTTTATGTGAGTGGATATGAGGAAAATACAGATTCCACAAAAACACATATTTTAAAATAGGAATATTTAACTTTTCGGATTATTTTCTCTTTTCTCTGTGTGAATGATGCTGACTCAACATTCACACTACAGTGATTCTCCTTTATGTATGTTTTACGCTACATAAAAACTCAATCACACTTCCAGTGATTTCTACACTTTCAGCTCGTCAGGACATTACTGCTTGTATATCTGGTATTCATAAAGTTTATAGTTTTTGAAAAATTGAGCAGAATATGCCCCATAGGAAATGAATGACAGTCTTCAGATTTCAACATTTTAAGTCAATTAGCAACAAGCCTTCGAATATATTTATGAGATATGATTTCATATTTTATAGTAATAATAAAAATTGAGTTTACCTAATATTTTAACAACATGCTAACATTTCAAGCTAATTTGTTTTCTATTGGGGCTTTTATGCTAATTTAGAGTTTAGCTTTTATTTTAGCAACAGGCTAACATTTTTGATTATTTAATTTACTGAGGAATTTTAGGCTTTTTTTTTACTTTAGCTAGTAAATAAGTAAAATGCTAGCTTTTTTGGCTAATTGGCTATCTACTGAGGTTTTTTTCAGCTAATTTAGAGTTTAGCTTCGATTTTAGCAACAGGCTAACGTGGAGTTTAGTTTTTACTTAAGCAATGTTCTAGCTTTTTGGCTAATTTGGCCTCTGCTAAGTTTTTTATGGCAATTTGGAGTTTAGCTAAGGACCATGCTAACATTTTTGATTAATTTGTTATCTACTGATGTTGTTTAGGCTTATTTAGAGTTTAGTTAATATTTAATAGCATGCTAATGTTTTTGACTAATTTAGTTTACAGAGGAATTTTAGGCAATTCTGGAGTTTAGCTAGTATTTAAGCAGCACATTAAATATTTTTGCAAAATTGGTTTGTATTATGATTTGTAAGCAATTTTCCTACAAATTTTTCAGAAATGTAGGTAATCTTCAGCGCTTTATTTCAATGACATTTCCAGTCTTTTAGCAAATTTACTATTTCGCAAAAAGATTTTGCATTTTTAGCAATCCCTTCAGCAATTAAAGTAAATTGCGTCACCATTTTCAGCAAAAAGCTTCAACATCTTCAGTAACTACTTTCAGCAAAAGCATTCACACAACATTATCACAGGTAATGATTTTTCTAGTTCATATTCATATTTCTACAGATAATCCTATAAACAAAACAATAAGACCATATTTAGTAGCTTTTAATAATACGTTTAGTTAATTATAGTCTAATTAATAATATATTTCTTCTATTGAAATAGTAAGTCTAGTTGGTTGCTTTTTTTAAATAAAAGGCTAAAAAATATGATGATAATAAAATAACATTTTAATTAAACATGTCGTCTGTGGTCCAAAGAAACATTTTTCCCTTATCTCATAATTTTTGTCTTTAAATCACCGTGAAACATTTCTGACAGTCAAGATTTGTCCTTTGCTAACGTGGTTTTACGGATGTGTGGACGTGTTCTGGATTACAGACTTGACGCGTGTGGGTTTGAAGGAGTTCTGACTCTCAATTTCAGGGCCGCTGCAGAAAACTCGTTTGAGAAAACAGAAGAGTTCACTCAAACTTTAATGATTGTTTATAAAACTCAGCCAAAGAAAAGTGAGTCCAAATATGCGAAGGACAAGTTTTTAAAAGGAAATCTGAAAATGTACTTTTGTTCCACAGACACTTAATCACACCTCAAAAGAAATAGAAAAATGAAGTTTGCAGACGTGAAGTCATGCCTGATCAGGTGATTGATTCCTTTTTATAAATGTTTACCACAAATGTTTAACCGACACTCTGTCAACATCCCGTTTACATCTTTGTTTACATTGCTTATAAATGTAGAATCCAAAAGATTTTTCACTGAGAAATGACCGTCATTTGATCTAAAATTTAAGACGTTTTACCTTTAAGATCCAATAATCATCTTTGATCTAATATAAGTGTTCCCAGTTCTCTTTTAATTATGATTGTGCTGTTTTTAGCCAAAATAAAGATGAAATAAAACGTTTTCTAGGTCATAGTTTCTGCAGAGCAGCAGGAGTTCATTAGAAATTGATCTCAGAGATGTTCTTGGGACTGTTGGCATGGAAGTAACCCTCCTCTGATATCCCATCATCCCTTTGTGTGTTCTCTCCCCCTAGCTTACAGCCCTCACAATCAGCTGTACAACCAGACGTCCAGTTCTGATCGAGGTTCCAGCTCAGAGATGTTCATGGATCTGTTTGTCTGTAAGTGGATGATCAGAATGGAGCAGGAAGACTTTCTGGATCAGTTTCTACATCTCAACTACAAGCTTTTTCAAATTGTGTTTTTCATCTGCTCCTAATTCACCACAATTAGAATAAAGAAATACTAAAAAAAAAGCAGTTTTAATCTTAAATTATTTCAAATGTCCTCCATCATGAAAAAAGCTGCTACAAGAGCTTGTTAAAACACCATATTCTCTGGAGGGGTCTTTAGGAACTGACCAACAAATGTGTTTACACACTCACAGACTCTAGACTGTCTTTCTTTATAGGTAGTATTAAGAACAAAAAGCTGCTGTGTCATCTGTGGTCTGAACATGTGATGACACATGAAGGATCTTTAAAAAAACTACAAGCTAACCAAAAAAAGGTTGTGATATCATGGGAAAAATATCAATAAACTTTAGAACGTATCGCATTTATTATACTTTAAGGAGGAGTGATGAGTGAACATAAAAACTGACAGAATGTGAATGTTTATTGGTTTATTAGCGATTCACTTTTTAAAAATGTCTTTATTATCATTATTTTTCTTCCTTACTTTTTTTGGACGTTTATAGCTCTTCAGCTCTTTCAGCTGTTAATATATTAAGCTCTTTTCATGCTAGCTTTTACGACTGTTTTGGAAGTTACTAAAGATGTTTAGGCTATTTTGAAGTTTAGCTAATATTTCAGCTACATGGTAGCTGATTTTGGAAAATTTAGAATTTTTTTCAGTTTTTTTAGGCTAATTTGGCATTTCGCTTATATTTTATCAAGCTAGCAGCTTTAGTGTTTTCAGCTATTAACTTTAGCCATTTCTGCTAACAACCTCAGCGTTTTCAGCTATCAGCTTCTGCGTTTTCAACTATCAATTTCAGCCTCTTCTGCTATCAGCACTAGCATCTTCAGCTGCCAAATTCAGCTTACAGCATTCACACTAGGATTATTTAAGGTAATCCTATTTATCTAGCTTTTAAAATGTTTGAGTATTTTTTTTTCTATGAAGATTACAGGAAGGAATTATTGTACATTTCGGCCCCCCTGTGGTGATTGAGTTTGACCCCCTACTGTAGAACAAACTTTGACTTCATAATGAATTCAGCTAAAGAAGCTCCACTGAAGAACCAGAGCCATTCTTTAAATTCTTCTCATCTTTATGACTTAAATTCATCTGTATAAAATAATGAAGTCAAATCTTGTATCTTAATGAGACTAAAGCGCCCCCTGCAGGTGCCCAGGTGTGCTTGCTCTAGGTAATACTGACTCTTACCCTCATGCCTTCAAATCTGGACAGGGCTCTGAGAGGCCGGAGGGCCCGCAGCGTCCGCAGGGACTTGATGGCTGCAAAGTCTGAATAACCCAACATGTTGGCCGCCAGGCTGACCAAAGAAACCTGGAGGAGGAGGAGAGAGGTGGAAAGACGGGAGAAGGAGGAGAAAAAGAGGAGGGACTATTAACCACTATTGTAGTGAAGACAGACACAGAGAGAGGGGACAACTGAACATTCGGATGCTGCAAAAGAAGACCTGTGAAAGAAAGAGTTGAGATTACTGAAGCCTCCTCTGGTGAAGCTGCAACTAGAAGACGAGATGCTGTTATGTTCCCTGAAAACACCAGGCTCAGGGAAACTGAGTTTGCTGAGGGAATTTGGTGGAACTCATCGATCTGAAGGCTTGAAGGTGGAAGTTACCAGCAGCTCCCAGCAGCAGCGCCTCAAAGCCTCCAAAGCACAAACATGCATCTATCTTCCTCTACGGAGCGGCCGTCCTCGGTGGGCAGGAAGGCGGGTCAACCCAGCCAGTTCTTACCCTGATACCAGCGAAGCGGGACGCCGCCCGGAGAGGACGGAGAGCCCTGAACGTCCTCAGCACTCGCATGGAGGTGACCTGGTTCACCGGGAGGAGGTGAGCCAGCTGATCCAACACTGAGATCTACAGGTCACACAGTGATAGCTGTGAACATCAGCCACGCGCCGGGGCGGACACATATCTGTGACCCCAACGCCCACACAGAGACAAACCAGCAGAATATAAGATCAGAATCTACAAGATGAAAGAGTGTGGAGACCAAATACTCATCAACATCCAAAGACAACAGCTTTTGGGCTTGGCAAATACCTCCACATATAGGACTCAAAATAGAATTTCTTCTACAAATCAACAATAAAATAATGCAGGATCTTAAATAAGAAAATTTGATTAAAAAAACTACTTTATGGAGTTCCACAAAGAACAACTTGTGGTCTTCTCTTTTTCTCAAATGACAAAAAAATCTAGTGACTGCATTCAGATGGGAAATACTTGTATAGCACTTTTCTACCGTCCTTGAAGGCCCAAAGCGCTCTACAGTCACAGACCCATTCATACATTCACGCCGAACACTAGCGCCAACCAGAGGCAATTTGGGGTTCAGGGCCCAAGAACACTTTGACACATGGGCGGGCAAGGTGGGAATCGAACCTGCAATCTAAAATCAGGAGTCGACCGCTCCACCACTGCACCATGGCCGCCCAATGATGGAGAAATTGACTTGGCTTCATGGAGACGATGTGTGTCTCTGAGCCAAAGCATCAAGACAAGACTGTGATGAGACTCACTGGCCAAAGAACTCCTTTAAGTCCAGTTCCAAGTCTAGCTGGTCGATATGACGATACATCGAGTGGAGGATGGAAAACTGTCTATCGTACCGTTTCTCTTCCGTCATTTATAACCTAATTTGATCAACCACTACGCCAAATACATCATTAAATAGTCCAGACCTCGTCAGTGTGTACACAAAAATGCATACAAGTGAAAATAAAGACAAATTAAAAGAGATTCTTCGCAGAGAAACTCCGTCTTGTGGTTTTTCAACATAGAGCTGCTTTACGTCCTTTGAGTACACGAGTTTTACGACAGGCTTTACGTTACTTAACACGAGTGCAGAACGATGGACGTGGAACAGCGTGGAGTTGTTTCCCTGGAGTGGAAACAGACAGAAACAGCAAAGCAGGCTGTCCAAGAAGAAACTCTTTCAGCAACAGAGCGGTACATCAGTGATTTGGTTTGATGCTAACACAACAAACCTTCAACTCAAGGAAATTCCACAAAAATAAACATATGAGATTACAAAATAAGAGATAAACATCTGTGGAACAGGACTGTAACGAGTAACTGAACACTCGGATTCTAGAGATCTGCTTCTGAAACTTCAAGCACGAATATTTGCGACGTCCAAATCGCTGATTCATGATCTTTATAAACATAGCTGAGTTTAGCTATATTTCATGTAGTGAAATATGAATTGATCGGAAATAAAGAATAATGTTGGATTTTAATTCATGAACTAAAACAAAGCAGAATGAGCAGCTACTGTCACAGGAAGTAAACAAATCTTCAAAATAAAGTGTCAGGGAAGCTTCCTGTTTTCAAAGTAAAACTAGCGAAAATAACTGAAAATATATTTTATTGATATATATTGTGATATATATCATTATTGTGATATAAAATAATTTATATCGTGATATAATTTATTTCCATATCGCCCAGCACTAGTTCCAAGTGTCCTCCAATCAAGTCTAAACTCTGGACCTGAAATTTCTCGGCGAGTCTCTTTAATAGCAGTTTAAAACTCGTAAAGGGTTTAGGACATTCGTCTGCCCTCTGCTGCTGGAACCTGTGAGAAGGAAGCTTTATATCTATGCTTTTATTTGATTAATTCTGATTTTTAATGCTCCTCATGAATCTTAGTAAATCCATATAATAAATTACCTAAACAACTGCGTTGGATGATGTTTTATTTCTGTTCTACTGATCCCGCCTTTGCCCAAGAGTAATTGGGATAGGCTCCAGTAGCCCTGTAACCCCAAAAGAGATTCAGTGGGTTCTGAAGATAGATGGATAGAGTTCTTTTTAAATCAAAGGTTTTAAATACTCCACGACAGTTACAGAACTTCCGTCTGAGTCCAGCTGCAGGTGGATGTGTTTGGATTTTTGAGGGTTTCTGGTCTCTGATGATAACTGGATCATGTTATCACATCTGCATGACTGAATCTGCTAACTGCACGGCTCACTCTCCTTCTCTTTCTTCAGGCCGTTAGGGTCACACAAAAACGTCACAACACTGGCGTCATCCACGGAGCTGCTGGGTAAAAAAACGCCCGGAGAGCCGAGCGAAGGCGGAGCTCCAGCTCAGCGTGTGCAGCGGATGGAGCGGACCCTTGTCCCGCTGGAGGCTGGACAGTGTGGTTCTAACTGTGTTGGAGTTACGCTGATGGCTGGAGCAGAGACTTTTTTATTCATTTTAGCTTTTGTTTACTGACTTTATTTTTGTCATTGAGTGATTGGCACAGTTTCAAACCCAGTCATGTCTAAATGTTGCCTCCATGTGGCTTCTTAGCCTTCTTAAATCTCCCAAATTCTCATGGTCAGCGGTTACTGAGAGACAGTTTTTATAGACATGTATGACATACACCAGACTGTAGTGTTTCCATGAAGTTTATATGGATGAGCTTCACTGTTGGAGCAGCTAGAAAGTGTTAGAAAGTTTGGAATGTAAGCAGAACAAGGCATGATGGTTAAAAACACAACAATGACACATGTGTAACAAGAACTCTTATTTCTTTCAGTGACTGCTGGGAAAAAAAACTGACAACAGAAATAACGAGGGGATTTCACTTCAATGGAGTCATTCAAAAATGTCTAATCACTTCTAAAAGAACACTGGTTATAGGTTTTTATTTAAACTTATTTTAGACAGTTCTTCATAAAAATGATTGTGGACCTCTAACTTTACAGAATAGATGTGGAGTGAACACAAAGTGAACCAGACCAACAACTCATTCCTAACCCGTCACATTTTGACGTTTGGTTAAGGACCCCTCCGCGTCAAAAATGGATGTTTTGGGTGTCCCCAACTTGTTGTTTTCTGGCATGCTGGCTGTTCCAATTAAATCAAGGCTCCCCAACCACAGGGCTGCAAACCTGTACCGGTCCATTACCGGGACATGGACCGCACCAGTACCATGACCCCAACCTTAACCCTGTACCGGACGCGGATTAGGTACCGGGTCTGATAAAACGACCAGAAAAAAATCTTAACGTTAAAATATGCTAAAAACTAAAAAATGCCTAAATTAGCCAAAACAGGTAGTGTGTAAATATATAAAATAGTCCAAAAAAGCTAGCAGAAAGCCAATTTTTAAAACTTTAAAACTGTAACTTCTTAACATATGAATACTAAAAAGGCAGGAATATTATTCCAGAATAAATCAACTTAAACCTTAAATAACTTTCAATATTTTAATCTCCATAAAAATATATTTTGTCAAAATTATGCAAGATAAAATCGGGGCTGTTAATAACAATAAAATAAAACGATCTGGAGGCCGGATATAAACACCTGGAGGGCCGGATCCGGCCCCCGGCCTCGACTTTGACACATGCTCTAGATCTACAAGGACACAAAGCAGATCCTTTTGACCTTCTCTGTTCCTCTCCAGAAACATCCTCAAAACAAAGATTACATCTGTGGTTCTCTGTCTCCATGTTGTTGTTCACAAATGTTCACCTCTGACCTCAGTCGAGCTTCAACTACTCTTTCCCATAATTCATTGCGACTCCTCAGCTGTACTTTCCTCAACTCTGCATGTTCCTAAAATGAGTTTTCAGACGTCCTCCCATTCTCTCATTTCTTGTTCAATGATCTCTGCAGATCTTCTGGATCTCCTCATCCATCTCCTTCCAGAATGTCTCCTTTTCCTCTATAGCTCACATCCTACCTGGGGGTTAAAACCACTGACATCCAACCACAACCACAATCTCATCACTGAGAAGATCAGTTTCACTAAGAATACTGAAGCTGAAGATGCAGAAAGTGAAATAACAGTCATGGCCTCTTGAGGTAGTAGCTGTGTCTTCATTGATCTTCTACATGATGACTAAATGAGGAAACAACCTTGAGCTTCACCACTTTTCTTCCAGCAGCGCTCCCTATTCTTCTTTTGAGGCTGGTTGAGGATCTGTAGACTGACTCCACACCACAGAGACATTCAGACATGTTTTTTTTGGCGGGGGTGAATACTGTGGTGCCCCCCACCGGTTGTTGTGGTGGCTAACTGTGACCAAATAATGCTAATCGGGACTCTTGAGACTCAACTCTTGTTTTTAATGTGGAGTTGTGAGCATCTTTGAAAACACAAGCTGCTGTTTCCTCATGTGAGCAACTCGCCTGTTGCCATGGATATGGACCACAGCAGATGTGAAAAAATAGCTTAATTTCTGATAAATTGCCCAAGTTGTACAGGATTCAAACCAGCGTGAAAAGGTCAGAAACAATCTGCAGATGCAAAGTGGGGCTGCAGGCGCTTCAACACCATTTTTAATTTACAGACCTTTTCCAATCTCTATGCTATTGTGCAAAGTGACTTTTTGGACAAAAAACATCCAGAAAAAGGAACAAAACTCTCTACAACCTGATCACTTATAACAAGAACACTGCTAATCTATGATCCACAAAATGAAATTATTAGGTAAAAACGGACCAACAAGAGCCAAAGGCGGTAAAAACTGACACCAGAACTTACATCAACAATGAAGAAGTCCAGCCAGCACCAGTAGTTAGTGAAGTACTTCTTGAAGCCGTAGGCGAGCCACTTCAGAATCATCTCCAGGATGAAGATGTAGGTGAAGATCTTATCAGCGAACTCAAGCACCACCTTAACCATCCTCCGCTGCTCGATGTAGATATCCTCAAAGGCCTGAAGGGGGCAGCAGAGAGACACTTCTTAATGCGTTTTGTGAAAGCGAACGTATAAAAGAAGAACATACACTTCTAATCATTGAGATAAAAAACATTTGTCCTAAAACCTTTTTGATCTTCTGCACATTTGGTCAATCTCTGGAGATCTGCTGACTAAAAAGTCAAGGTCAAGAATCGGGGGCCGGATCCGGCCCTCCGGGTAATTCTATCCGGCCCTCTAAATCATTTATTTTATTGTTATTAATGGCCTGATTTCTAACTTGTATCATTTTGACAAAATATATTTTTATGGAGAGTAAAATATTGAAAGTTATTTAATGTTTGAGTTGATTTATTCTGGAATAATATTCCTGCCTTTTTATTATTTATAATTATGTTCAAGCTTTAAAGTTTTAAATATTGTCATTCTGTTAGGTTTTTGGACTATTTTGGCATTTATTAAGATTTTTTAGGCTGTTTTGGAGTTTAGCTAATATTTCAGCTACATGCTAGCTGTTTTGACAAAGTTTTTTGTTTTGTTTCTTAGGCTAATTTGGCATTCACCTAATATTTTGTCTGGCTATCAGCTTCAGTGTTCTTATCTATCAATTTCAGCATCTTCAGCAGCTAAATTCATCTTACATCATTCACACTAGCATTATCACAGGTAATGCTATATATCTAGTTCAAAATTATATTAAAAAGTTACAGTTTTACAATTTAAAAATGTAGTTTTATTGTGTTCAATAAATGTTTATCCTGTTCGGTCCGTGACCTAAGGTGTGTTTTGGATTTTGGCCTCTTGTGTGATTGAGTTTGACACCCCTGTAAACTGTATAGTCTGGAATTAATGCACAGTATTTCTTACACAAAAAAACTAGAACCATAATTCCCATTCTGTATGTTAGTTTAGTTAAAAATGTGAAGTGAAAAAGTACATTATTCATTAAAATTCAAGATTGTTGTAAATGACGCATCTCCCCAGTTAGTCTTCAGAAATAATTTAGACTTTTTTTGTTGATTGTAGATGAAGTTGTTATGCATTAAAAATGAACTGAATAGGTAAAAAAATCAAATTTAAGTCCAAAAGACTTGTGGATAAGTCAGAAATACGAATATTTCTTAATAAATTTAAGTAAAAAAATGTAGTTTGATTTCTAATTTTTGCAGAGGGACATAAATTCAGTCTTTTTCCTCATGGTGTGAAAAGTTAAAGTGAATTCAAATCAGTTTTTTTGTGTGTCTTTGTGTCAGAGTGAGTACGGTAAATGTCAGCTTCTAACCAGAGCTCCAGAGCTGAGGAGGATCATGAAGATGATGAAGGACTCGAACCAGCTGTGTTCCACGATCTGGAAGCAGGTCTTCCTCAGTCTCCACCAGATCTTCCCGAGTCCCGCCGTCGTATCGATGTCACAGCACGAGAAGCGATTTACGCACACTGAGGATGAGACAACACAGTTTTTAAGAACATGACAGACAGAGTGTGAGCTTTTGCTGCTTGGAGGGAATAAAATGAGGTTAACCCTTTAACACCTGAGGCATCGTCGGTGACGCTTAAACACAAAATCTTTAACAAACTGTAACTTTTCAACCGTTGAGATGCTTTTCTCCTTCAGAATCTACTGGAATTATCAAGCTAACAATTTAAAAATTACAGTAAATTGAAGAACATAAACACTGGACTGAAACCGTCTGTATCTGATTATGTTACAAGATAGGTAACAGAGACAGAAGTGAAGGTTCCTGGATGTGTCTAGATCAGGGGTCAGCAACCTGCAGCTCCAGATCACATGTGGATCTTTTATCTCTCCATTGTGGCTCTTTGACCAAACATTAAATAAGTCATGGAGATGCTGATCCAGACATGTCGACCGTCAGAGTCAGCAGCTCCTGATAATGTCTGTCTAACCAAAACTACCTAAAGAAAACAAATAAACAAAGCCTGAAAACTAAGACTACCAAGATCCAACCCCAAACTAAAATAACAAAACCCAGCAGAGTAAGACTGCTGAGGACAAAGAGGAGAAAAAAAAACCCCAAAATAAATTGCACTTTTTTTAAGTATTACTTAATTTTCATTTATTTAATTTAGATTAGTTAAATGTATAAATTGATGTCTGAGGTTCACATGGATGATAAACTATGTAGATTTTTACATCCTGTTGACCTGAAGACGTCTTGTTTGATCAACTCTACCTCCAGAATCAACAGATTTATATGTAAAGAAAAACTTTGGTAAAAAGTTTGATCTTTTATGAGTTAAAAGCACATATTATCTTATGCTGAACAACATTGGTTACTAGCTGTTCAGAGCTGCACTGAGATGATCCTGTTTAGCACAGAGCAGCTTTTATTTTGAAAATAAACGACCCCAAATGGTTCTTTTACTGTTAAAGGTTGCTGATCCCTGGTATAGTTCAAGGACTCACATAAAGAAATAAAAGAAAGAACCCCCCACACAGACCACCACCAGAAGAAGCTCATCTCCCTCTCTTCTGCTTTCTGTCTTATTTCCAGTCACTTATTTACAAATTATTATTTAATTTCTCCTGAACATTCCAGGTCATCACCTGCTGTTCACTCCAAGTACATTTCAGTGTCATCTGCAAACATGATGATACATCAACAAGCATCCACCCTCAAGACCAACAGCGCTCCTATAACTTTCCCAAACTCCTTCTGATTCAACTTTCTTCTTTGACACTTTCAATAAAACAGAATGATCCTAAACTTTTGTGATCAGATTCCCACGAATGACATGTTTACTTAATGAACACGGTAAGTGCCTCTCTGCTTCCTCCCACTATCAGACTGAAGATCAGGAGTTGATTTTGATGCTCTTCGCTCTCCTGATTGCAGCGTCTGCCTGCCTCTCTAATTACGCCTCTCATCATCTCCGCTTCCCGTTGCCATGGTTACTAACAGGCTCTTCCCCCGCAAGTCACTTTGCTAATCCAATGAAAATGAGCGAGCTGTAATCTGACCCTGAGTCTCAGCAGAGTGATTGTCTGTGTGTTCGTATGCGAGGAAAGCCCTTCATCCTGGACTACAGCCGCCACAAAATATTAATCTGCTGTCTAATAAACTGGAGAGAAGCTGCTGGACAATCATCCGCCTCAGGGCCAATAAACTCTTTGAGAACCTCTTCAGATCCTCTTCTCTGCTGTGAAACGCTGCATTAAAGAGGTGATGGAGACGAGCATCAGCTGACGGAAGGGAATGCTTTTAGAGAAGAACCGACTCCTGTCCTCACCTGAAGACATGGAGAGTTCTTCTGAAAATTATAGCTGAAAGATCATTTGTAAAGTCACATTCCTAAGATGTTAATTGTGGCTCATTTATAATCTTTTAATTGGTAATTTACTTAAGTAAAGAAAATGTCGTAAATGTTTTAAATATTTTAGACTCTGACATATTTTGTTTTTAGTTTGGAAGGAATAAATACGTAAAACTATTTTCAATTCCACCTTTTATTAAAAATATGTACTGTATACATTCTTAGTTTTTACTTTTGCTATTTTTTTGCATTAGATATATAATATAAAACACCAATGTTAGTCGTTTGTTTGGTCCAACAGAAAAAGCTGTTTACAGCATCACTTAATGATCTGACCTTTTGAAATTCTGCAATTCTTTAAAGTGTTGTAAAATATGTTTTAAAAAGCATTTAATTTCTGTTTGCAATAAGTATTTTCTTGAGTGAGATGCACTAGTTTTGTTATGGTTCATAACATTTTTTATCTTAAAATGTTTCTCACTTTTGTGTCAGTAGTGTGTTTTATAGATTATTTATATTTTCTGGTATTAGTTGGATTTCTTTTTAGACAAATCTTTTTACTTGTGAGCTACTAATATACAGTAGGTATTTCCACTTTTTTCTTTAAAAAACGTTTGGAGTACACATGTATATATATATTTCATATGTTTGATTCTTTTGGATGGAGGCCTTAAATAACCCAAACTAAACCATCCATGCAACCGTCCGTCCATCCTCAGAACCTGCTGAATTCCTGTTGTGGTTTCAGAGTTGCTGGAGCCTATCCCAGTTACTGCTGGTCAAAGGTGGGGGTCCCCAGTCTGTTGCAGGGTTCTATGTAGAATAAGCATTAAAACTCTGTGATTGAACAGTTTTTTGGTGGTGCCTGTGTGCTGATTGCTCACACCCACTAGAATACCTATTTGTTTTGCCGTGGAACACTCAGCTCCGCCTCTGGTTTATCCGCAGTGTGTGAACTCAGCAGAGGCGTAACATGGAGAGGCTGCTAACGCATGGGTTCGGACTGAATTCATCTCTTCATGGGACCCAGCGACATGTCCTCGCTTTGCTCCGGGCCACGGGAGCAGCCAGGTTGCGTGTTCCGTGAAGCCGTGGAAAGTGTTCGGCATCACAACGTGAGCAGCGAGCTGGCATTTAGAGGACTAACAAAGCAGCCGCTGCCAGGCTCGGTGTCGTGCAGATGTGTGTGTGTGTGTGTGTGTGCGCGCTTCTGAAAGCACATCTTTCTTCTGATGGTGCGCTGCAGCTGGATGTGAAAGGAACATCTATTTATATTAGAGACACTGCCTGCATGAAGCTGCAGGTACAAGTTCACTTTTCTGCATCCTGGAAGGATGTTCTCATCCTTTCATGTCTGGTTTTTAGCCCAGCTGTGCGCCTGATAAAAATATATCTGTACAAGAACAAACTGCAGCCTCACCAGCAGCCCGCTGATGGAGAGCTGCAGAGAATGTGACCTCCTCCATCGTGTCGTCTTCCTCCTCTGGAGGAAGTCAAGGAAAAATGCTCCCAGAGCTTCTTTGCAGTGAAACGTATTTATTTTACCTGCAGAGAAAATGGACTCAGTAGAACAAATGTGTCAGAGTCAAGGCCCGGGGGCCGGATCCGGCCCTCTGGGTAACTCTATCCGGCCCTCCAGATAAATTTATTTTATTGCTATTAATGGCCCGATGTTACTTTGTGTGCATTTCTAACCTGTATCATTCTGACAAAATATATTTTTATGGGGAGTAAAATATTGAAAGTTATTTAAGGTTTAAGTTGATTTATTCTGGAATAATATTCCTGTCTGTTTATTATTCATAATTATGTTAAAAGTAACGATTTTAAAGTTTTAAAAATAAGCATCATGATAACTTTTTGGACTTTTTAGGCATTTACTAGATTTTTTAGGCTGTTTTGGACCTTAGCAAATTTTTCAGCTACATGCTAGCAGTTTTGGCTAATTTAGGGTTTTTATTTTTGTTTTAGGCTGTTTTGGAAATTTGATAAAAAATCAGCTACATGCTAGCTATTTTTCGCTAATTTAGGACTTTTTTCCGTTTTGGGGCTATGGGTTAGCTAATATTTCAGCTACATGTTAGCTGTTTTGGCTTACCTAAGTTTTTTTTAAGCTTTTTTATGTTAATTTGGAATTTAGCTAATATTTAAGATGGCTATCAGCTTCAGCGTTTTCAGCTATTATCTTTAATATTTTAAGCTATCATCTGTAGCGGCCAAATTCAGCTTACAGCATTCACACTAGCATTATTTCAGGTAATGCTAGTGTGAATGTCATTATGTTAAAAAGCTACAGTTTTAAAGTTTTAAAAATGAAGTTTTAATGTTCAATAAATGTTTATCCTGTTCGGCCTGTGACCTAAGGTGTGTTTTGGATTTTGACCTCTTGTGCGATTGAGGCTGACACCCCTGCGGTACAAGGTTACTCATTTCACTGTGAGCCGATTAGAGATACGAAGATTCTAAGTGAAGGAGGAACTTTGGGTCTGAACATGCAGATTGAGGCTCCAGAGATTTTGAGAAAATGTTCCTTTTTCTTCGACTTCAGATTGAATCTGTTTTCTCCTCCAAGTATGTGGAGTATTTATAAATTTGAACCTGAACAAAGGAGCTTCTGTAAGGTTTTGTTAACTGAAGTCAACCTGTGTCCTTCATTAGACTGAAGAGTTTCTTCATACTCTCCGGCTTGTTAGTGCTTAGATTTTCCAGCCGTTTTTCCAAAGTGATCAATGATCGGCGGTGAGGAACGTCGCTGTTCGGGCCGACAGACGCTCTGTCTTTGCGACAGCACCGGCAGCAGCAGGAGGCGAGCTGCTGCCGGTGCTTTGTAACACAGCGAGAGCGACCACACACTCTGAGCAAACGCGAGGAAAACAAAAACCAGATCAGTGAAACTTTCCGACCTTCACTTTCTGCTGGGCGATCCGGGGAGGCGGAGCCGTCGATGAACAGCAACTATCTGCAAGTGATGTGTGACAGTGGAAATGTTGATGCAGCTGATGTTCAGACTTACATAATCTTGTCCTACAGGCTGATAAATCCCAAACAGCCCTTTGGAAAAGGTCAAAAATAATGTGCCATCTGTCAGATGACCCAAAACACTGATTAACCCCT
Source organism: Oryzias melastigma (assembly GCF_002922805.2). Classification (NCBI taxonomy): domain Eukaryota; kingdom Metazoa; phylum Chordata; class Actinopteri; order Beloniformes; family Adrianichthyidae; genus Oryzias; species Oryzias melastigma. Next base: position 23,703,886 of record NC_050531.1, on the reverse strand, counting down.
TCAGCCCCAAGGCTTTCTTCAAAAAAACTCCAGTGATGCATTTGACAAACCTCAACATTCAGCAAAACTCCAGTAAAGTTGAAATGCTGGGATTAAAGCTGTTCACCACATGAAAAGAAAAACATTTTTTACTTCCAAAATCATATTTATCAGAGAAAATGTGTTATCTAACACTTACAAACATCTTCATGGACTGTCTCCAGACATCTTGTTAGTGTCTGTATACCAGAGCAGGACATGAACCAATGCTAACAAAGCTGGAATGTTTGATTTGAACCAGCAGCTTCATTCCAGAAGACTTTTCACACAACCTTTAAGAAAGTCACCAAATGATGTGGAGAAAAATCCCTAAATCCTCTTATCAGGCAGTGGAAAGTTTCAAAGGTTTTGTTATTGATTTCAACAACACTTGAACTTTTTTAACAGTCAAATATTATAGATTTGCAAGCTTTAATGCTGAAACAGCCATTTGGTTTAGTTTCTCACACACCAAAACCAAACGACCACAAAGTCACACTTTACAGTTCACAAAAAAGAACTTTGTTTATCTTTTTTGGGAAATTAATCTATTTATTTATAAAATTAACCCTTTATAAGTGTGAATTTTCTCTATTTTGTAGAACAAGTGTAATATCTGTTAAGTTTGAAACCAGATAACGTTCCTTTCAAAATAAAATCCATCATGTGTTAAATAAGATCTGCTGCAGGTTGACTAAATAAAAATGCATGAATGTCAAACATTGACTTTTCTATCATTATGACTTGGGTACAACCCCATCCTTTTTCTACCATGTTATTATATAGCATAAAGAGGACAATGTCCATGTGGAATTCAATTTTGAAAAAATTATCTGTAGATGTACCTGCAGCTTTATATGTTCATTATTCTGCAGCGGCAGATCAGAATATCTGCTTTAAACTTATTTTAAAAACAAACCACTCTGACAGAAGATTTTATTCTCATTATACGAGTTATCAGACATGTTAAACATGACAATAATCCAAATCACATGCAGCTCTTTTACCCTCCACAGCCACTCTCTGGTTAAAGAATAATAAAATAAAAGTAATTTTTTTAAGTAAGGGTTACTGTTGATTACATTATTTTACTTACGTTTATTTAAGTTTATTTAAGTTTAGCTATTTTATATACGTTTATTAGTTTAGTTTATTTATTTAAGTTTTATACGTGTAGTTCTTTTTAGGTTTTATATCCCTGCTGACATCATTAGGTATCATTAGTCGCTCTGCGCTCCCTCCAGAATACTTAGATTACAAATACTAAGCAAAACTTTGGTAAAAAGTCAGATTTTTTTTTTTTGGATTACTGAGTTTATTTCATTACTTTAAAGTACATGTTATCTTATGCTGCATGACAACGGTTACTCAGAGGGGAGTGGCTAAAATATTTAGGTTTGTGTATTGTTCATCATTAACCAATAGTCCAAAATAGTCTAAAACCAAAATAGTCTAAAAAAAAATGAAAAAATTCCTAAATTAGCCAAAACAGCTAGCATGTGGCTGAAATATTAGCTAAACTCCAAAATAGCCTAAAAAACTTAATAAATGCCAAAACGATCCATAAATCTAGCAGAATACCATTATAACTTTCATCTTTACTACACTCTGACTCCATATAATATAAAGTAACGACTAATCAACTATTACATTAGTTCTCGACTATTTTATTAGTCAATTAGTCGACTAATCGTGGCAGCTCTATCTAAAAGACCAAATGATCTGATTAAAAATAAATTTTTTTTTTAGATTTTGTGAAATTCCAAATATTTTTTTTCTTGTATTTTTTATTTATTCTTGTAAGCCTTTTACTTAGAAGAGCAGGGAGTAACAGCTGAACTTTGCATTAGAATGTGCTTAGGTCTGTGTTGTACTGGACGGTGAAGCTGTGCGTCCACACAAAGCAACAGAACCGCCTCTCCTGTTGTTTGCGCACACAGCTGGTGCTCCTCCTGTTTCCTGGCCCACTTCTGCAGCAGCTGGCCCCCCATCACAGAAAGCCAGAGCTGCGTCAGCAGACCGGTGCTGCTGGTCCAGATCTGAGCTGAGTCAGGATGGAGGCCTGGCAGCGGCCGCGCGCCCGAGGAGCAAATCTGTTTCTCCTCCCTGAATCTGTTGATGCAGCAGGGTCCAAATGTCAACAGGTGGAGGCCCTTCATCCACAGGATCCTCCCTCCTCTTCATTTGTTTCTCCCGCCATTCGTCTGCTCCTCTTTCTAACCTGCTGTTGCAGAAAAACTGGTGGCACAAAAGAGACGTCTCGCTGCTCCCATCTCTCCTCACCTGTCGCCGCTCGAGCGTCCGATCCGAGTCCAGCCGGTGACAAACGTCTGCCTGCTGCGAAGGACTCTGCTGAGTCAGGGAAAGGCGGCGGGTGTGATGGACACATCCATCTTGTAAATGAATCAAAGCTAAAACAACATCTGCTGTTTGGCTGGAGCCTTCATTCCAGGAGTGAGGAGGGAGTTGTAATGACTTTATGGACATTAACATTCTCTATTGATGAAATTTGATTCTGGTTCCTCTGTGACACTTCCTCCCATCATTGCTTGGCCCTCACCCTTGTCTTGCAGGCACAGATCTGTCTATTATGAAGACGTGGTACAGCCAGGTTGTGCAGCTTGTCCGTTAAGTGATGTAGTGTCTTTATGGTGATTTGAATGATGAACTCGGACAAAACCAGCTGTTTATCCCCTCAGAATGTTGACATTGATGCCACATTGAAAAGGTTTTTCTTTTAGAATTATTTGGTTTTGACCTCACCCAGGGCTGCAACAATTAGTTGACTAATCAACGACTAATCGACTATTAAAATAGTCGCCGACTAATTTAACAGTCGATTAGTCGTTACTTTACAGAGTGTAGTAAAGTTGAAAGTTATAATGGCATTCTGCTAACTTTTTTGACTATTTTGGCATTTATTAAGGTCTTTAGGCTATTTTGGAGTTTAGCTAATATTTAGCTAATATATGCTAGCAAGCTCCACTGCAGCATGCTAGCGAGCTTGTATCGAGCTAGCAAGCTCCTCTGTAACATGCTAGCAAGCTCCTCTGTAACATGCTAACAAGCTCCACTGCAGCATGCTAACAAGCCCTGCTGTATTGAGCTAGCGAGCTCTTCTGTATCAAGCTAGCAACCTTCACTGTAGACTGCTAGCGGATTCAGCTTTACTTAGCTAGCAAGCTCCGCTGTCCACCAGATGGCTGGCTAGCATAGCAAGCTAACCCACCGAGTCCCCACTTAAGCTAATGTGGACAAACCCATTTGGGGCCCACATTTTTTGCCCACTTTTAACCCATATGCGGCCCACTTGGTCTCGCTGGCTGGGTAGCTCCGTAAGTAGCATTGACTTTAAACACAAAAATACTGCAGGGATACACGCGGGGAACTTTTAACCCAAAGTCCAGAAGCAGAAAATCTAAATAAAAATGCATTTAAAATGTAGTGCCCAGACGTGGGAACAAAAATCCTTTTCTAGACACTTTTCCGTCGTTCACCTTACGACCTAAAATATCTTTGACATCCCTACAATCTAGAAACGTCAATATCTCTAATGGATTATTTAACAACTGCTCATTTGTAGAGTAAAAGGACAAAGTTAGAGCTTTCCTCCATCCTCCACATCCTAAAAGAATGAAAACAAGACTGAACGTTCCAGCTCGGGCCGGCAGCAGGTGCTAGGAGGCTTTCTGCTGGAGTTCTGCTCTTCAGAGAGGGTTTTCCAGCTGCCTGACCTCATTCTTTTGCTTCTTAGCTCCCAGATACCTCAGACAATGACTTATATTATTTTTCAAATTAAACTGAAGACACAAATACGTTTAATTTATCTCTCAATGTGTTCCACCGCAGACAAATCTGTGCTCTCCGGGAGGAAAGCGGCTGAGTCAGGAAGGAAACACGGTGTTTGCTTTTCACCTGGCTTAGTCAGAACACCACCATAAATCTATTATGAAAGTATGGGGGCAAGTGGGGGGGACAATAATGTGACTAAAGGAACTCGTCTGCAAAGCAAACACACGGCGAGGCTGAGCACAGTCGGAAAAACCATCAGATAATTACATGCTTTACATTTCTATGCTCTTTCTGCAGAGATTAGCGTTTTACATTAAGGAACATTTTCACTATTTTCAACAAGTTTCTACATTTTAAAAATCAAAACAGGATCTATGTTTTATCCATTTTTTAGATCCTGTTTCCAAATATATTTAATGCTGAACTTGAATCATATGGAACCTGCAGCGAGGAAGAAGAAACTTGAAACTAGAACAATAAGAAAAATAGTAATATTGCTGTTTTCAATTTCACCAGAGCAGCTTTGCCTGCTTTGTTCCCTTTACAGTGCATTGTGTTCTTTATGTTCTATGTCCTGATTGGCTGTTGACTTTGTCAATCAATCTCATCTGTGTTGTGTCTCTCGACAGAATACACTCAGGTTTTCAAATTTACTTTTGGTTTCATTCTATAGTACTAGACTTATTTTTCCTTCAAGGTTTGAACTTCCATCCATCGTCTTAACCCGTTGTGTCCGTTAGGGGTCATGGGACTGCCGTGGTACTACTAACCCGGGTAATGTTCATGTCTAATGAGAGGTTATACAAACTTCTACATCTGTAATCCTACTTTGCGGATTTCACCTTTCGCAGATTATTTTTAGACAATAACTACCGAGATAAATGAGGGAACAATGTAATTTAATTTTCACACAGAATTAAATAACCATCCCTTTTGCTGCCCCTCAATTGGCCTTTTCAGGTGTATGCTGCCTCCTCCAACCACCCCAGGCACATTCTGCCCCCCCACCACCCCGCTGACATTCAAATGACCTGTGACATTCAGGAGGTCTCCGTGCTAAAGTCAAATCTTGCTGGTTGTGGGCCACACAGTTGTCTGGGTCAGACAAACTGGACACAAGACATGTTGTTTGGCTTCTTATGTTGATCATGTTAACTACGATGACTGTATACCATACATAGAGAGACCTGAACCTCTCTGGCGTTCCAAACAGGAAGTACCTGCTGGTCCTAGAAAGCCACAATAAACTTCTATTGAAAAATAAACAGATATTACCCGACTCAGTCATTGTGTTTGTCAGAATAACCATTCTGGCTCGGGTGTCTCTTTTTAACATCTTCTTGCTAAACCTATTTTTTTCATGATATACTGTCTCTATTACAAGTTATTCAAGTTATAAACTGGCCAATCAGACGCCTCAATAAGAACATGTGGTGCCTGTTGGCCACACCTCAGACGTTTACAGTGTTCTGTTGGCAGATTCTCAGACCAATCACTGCTGGCAAACGTCATCTACTCCCAAAATGGCCAAACCAGGTAATATCTGTACGGCGGAAAAATGACGATTGAATTGACTTCATTTCATTGGAACCCGAAGTAACAGACTGGTTTTGTCCATCTCTATTCATGTCAATGCTGTAAACCATTGGTGTCAAACTCAATCACACAAGAGGCCAAAATCTAAAACACACCTTAGGTCACGGACCGAACAGGAGAAACATTTACTGAACAAACTAAAACTACATTTTAAAACTTTAAAACTATAACTTTTTAACATAATTATGAACTAGATATATAGCATTACCTGTGATAATGCTAGTGTGAATGCTGTAAGCTGAATTTGGCTGCTGAAGATGCTGAAATTGATAGAAAAAATTGTTAACTTCCTGTTGTAACTTCCTGCGAGACTGTTCAATCGCGAGCTTTCTGCGCTCTCGGTTTTCAGCGCGCTCTTCCTTGTTGATGTTTTTGATGAGCAGGAGTGAAAGAAAGAAAGTTCAGAGGAAACAAACATCGTGTTTGTTGGATTTTTCAGAAATCACTGAGGCTAATAGCCAGCTAAAATATTAGCTAAATGCCAAATTAGCCTAAAAAACTTAGGTCAGCCAAAAGAGCTAGAATGTAGCTGAAATATTAGCTTAACTAAAAAATAGCCAAAAAAAGCCAAAATAGTCCAAAAAGCTAGCAGAATGACAATTTTTAAAACTTTAAAACTGTAACTTTTTAGCATAAATATGAATAATAAAAAGGCAGGAATATTATTCCAGAATAAATCAACTTAAACCTGAAATAACTTTCAATATTTTGTATTTGACAAAATATATTTTGTCAAAATGATACAGTTAGAAATAAGCTCAAGATAACATCGGGTCATTAATAACAATAAAATAAAATGATCTGGAGGGCCGGATAGAATTACCTGGAGGGCCGGATCCGGCCCTTGGGCCTTGACTTTGACACACATGCTCTATACGGACCCAGAACACTGCAGCACCCATACAGGTCAACCCCCTGTATGGGTGCATGTGACAAACGTATACATAAAAAAAAAGCTGATCTAATATTCAGATCAAATTCTCCATTTTTGAGATTTTCTCATCCGCAAGACTTTTGTAATCTGGGGTTCTGAATCTCCATGGTAACATAAGACGAGTGGAGTCAACCATTTAACACAGAGACATTCTCAATGCCTCATTTCTGCCAAACTTGGTGAGTTTGTTTTGTTAGGAGGCCATGTTAGTGTAGCTTCTGAGAAATAAATGGACAAAGTCAAATATTAATCTTCAGTTTCAAAACCCTCTCTGATAGTGAGGATCTTCTGTAATCCATTCATTTTCTAAATCGTTTTGTCCCTTTCGTGGTCACGGGGCTGCCGGAGCCGGCCACTTCTGGACCGATGCCGATACACCCTGGACAGGTCGCCAGTCTGTTGCAGGGCCATAATCACAACAATAGAAATAAATGCAGAATTTTTTACTATTCTTGTTTTGTTTTCCAGTTTTTTACTTTCTACTAACTTTCACAAGTTCTGTCTCACAATAAAGCTGAGCAAAAAGCTGTCTGGGCATTCAAAGATCTATCCGTCATGTACTTTTTTTTTCTAAAATCCAAGTTTTACAAAAACCAAGTCAATAACACTGTTTTACTCTGCTTTTAACAGCTTGAAAGCCTTTGACAAATAACTCTCCCCATGCTCCTCTTGCTCCTGAACCATGAAAAACAGACGTGTGAATGCAGTTTGACCGAAGATGAAGTCATGACATTAAGGTAATAAGGTTCAGAGCTGTGGAAGACATCCTGCCTCGTTCTGCTGAGTAAAATTCCTCATCCATCTGGCCTCGGCCTCCAGAGACCAGTTGCCCTCACATCCTCAATCACGAGCGTCCTCCAGAAACTGTTACTGCTCCTTCATTGGAGGTCTTTTTTTTCTTCCAGAAAACATCACCTCTCATAGAAATCTGTTCATTCAGTTTATCATGCAGCTAGATCTGTTACAACCAATGTGATTTCACACATTGTCCATGAACAGAGGAAGAGCTGTCGGAAAGAGCTTTTACTGTACATTACAGACCATTAGGGTAACCATTAATTCAAAGTGATTGTGGCTAATATGTGGTTCTCTTTATCACAGATAAATGACTCCTTTGAATTTGAACCCGTAACCAAACATTTAGCAGACAGGCTGTTTAACCCAGTAATTAAAAGGGAAAGAGGAATATTCCCTCGTTTCAAAACTTTCTAAAAAACTGAACAATGCAAACTGCTCAAGAGTTAAGCACAGATGCTTTGGGGACAACAGACACCGAGCTCAGGGTTCTTCAGTACATTTAGCTTAATGCAGACAATGCAAAAAGGTGAAAAAACTCAGGTGGAGGACTCCACTGCTGTTTGTGGGTTCATAGATCACTGTCAGTGGATCACCTGCAGAGACGACCCATTCCGAAGGGACTCTTCCGGGCCATCATGATGGGATAATGTGCCAGTTGTTTTCCTGCAGGGCTGCAGAATTTTGCAGGGGAAGCTTTCATTTTGCTTATACCATAAGCACTTTTGTTGTGCAAAGTTGATTAGTAAAACATTTTTGCAGGTTCATACAGAGCACACTGTCATCCGCAAAGAGACAGACAGAAATAGATAAAACCAAAAGAACATCCTGACTCATCAAATCTTCCCAGAAGAACCAGGATGAGTCAGGAAGAAGAAAAAGTGAGTGCGTTGAATGCAGAATATCATGTATACCTCATGCTTTTAAATAGAAACTGTTCATCATGAAATGCCAGAGAAGAATGTATGGTCAACAAAATCTAAAGTGAGGTGGACTTTCTCAATCATTGAACATTAAAAAATCCATTGACTTTTACACAATTAAAGATGCTTTGAAGATGTTTTCAACCCTGACTTTGATTTACTATGTTTGATCTTGTAACAAGATTGAGACAAATGGTCCATCAAATAGTTTGCCAGCTGCCCCAAAGACCGTTCACAACAAGTGAAGTTAGAAAACTTCATGCCAGACCCTCTCATCTTTTCCCAGGGTGTACCTCAAGGTTCCATCCTGGGCCCAACCTTGTTCTCTCTATACATAAATGATGTGGCTAAAGCTATTGGGGCTTCTCTGACACATCTCTACGTTGATGATACCATTACTTTACTCATCTGGCCCTTCATTTCACTCTGCAGCATCCACCCTCCAACTCAGCCTCACTTCTGTCGAAAAGTCCTTCCAAGAGCGTCATCTGCGTCTCAACACCAACAAGTCTAAATGCATGGTATTCAACTGGAAGACGGGTGTCACCTGTCCCTTCAAGATCACCTGTGTGGACGGCTCTGAACTGGAGTTTGTCAGCTCCTACAAATACTTTGGTCTCTGGCTCCTGCTAATGGCTACCTAACCAAAATTACCTAAAGAAAACAAATAAACAAAGCCTGAAAACTAAGACTACCAAGATCCAACCCCAAACTAAAATAACAAAACCCAGCAGAGTAAGACTGCTGAGGACAAAAGGGGAAAAAAGTAAAGAAAATAAAAATAAAATAGCAATTCTTTAAAGTAAGGATGACGTAATTAGCATTTATTTAATTTAGATTATTTACATTTATAATTGATGTCTGAGGTTCACATAGATGATAAACTATGTAGGTTTTTACATCCTGTTGACCTGAAGACGTCTTGTTTGATCAACTCTACCTCCAGAATCAACAGATTTTATATGCAAAGCAAAACTTTGGTAAAAAGTTTGATCTTTTATGAGTTAAAAGCACAAATTATCTTATGCTGCACAACACTGGTTACTAGCTGTCCAGAATTGCACTCAGATTATCCTGTTTGGCACAGAACATATTTTATTTTGAAAATAAATTGTTTGAATTTCTGTCAAATGTAAGAAAAAAAAATACATTTCGAGAAATGTTTTTTTCTTTTTATATTTTTGCTTTTGTTGGTGCCAAAAAATAGACACAATTCATATTATTTAAAAAAAAGAAGGTCATGAATGAAAATCCAAATTTCTTAAAGGCTGAAGTAAAACTATGCGGCTCCTTCTAGGTTTGGATCAGTAGAAAAGGAGCCCAGATGGCTCTTTTACTGTTAAAGGTTTCTGACCCCTGGGCTAGACTCTTCACTCCCTTTCATTTCTGACATCAGTAACCTGCAGGCCAAAGTCAAAGCCAGACTGAGGTTCCTTTACGTAACAAGGCTTCACTCTCATACTCTGCCAAAGATGACCACACTCCACACGTTCGATTACGGTGATGTCATCTATAAAATGGCTCTCAAGTGTGCTCTCAACGGGCTTGACGTTCTCCATCACTCAGCTATCCTTTAGGTCACTGCTGCACCTTTTTCCACTCATCATTGTGAACTGCATAAACTGATAGGTTGGTCCTCCCTCCACACCACACGACTTCATCACTGGTCAGTCACAAAGAAGATACGTCTCCAACCTCCTGCAACTTTCTCTCAACAGTCACCATGTGAGGTCCAACAATATCATCAAACTTTCTATTCCCAAAGTCTACACATGACATCCAGGAAATGACTGGAACTCTTTACAAAATTCACCTCATAAAATAAAAGTTCAAGTATCAGTAAGTAATAAAAGTAGTGTACTAAAACACAACTGTAGAGTTTTATTTTAACAAGAGCGAACTGTCAACAAGCTGCACTGCACACTTGTAGTGTTGTACTGCATGTGTTGGTACCATCTGGGAAGCAGTTGTCGGGGTCCATGGCCTCTTCAGCCAGCTCCGAGTACTCATCCTCCTCCTCCCCGGGTTTCCTCAGGTCTACAGTGCTCCCCTCAGACAGGCTGATGTCATCCTTCTGCTAATGGGAACACAGAAAAAAACAACCAACCATCAGAGGAGTGAAGTCATCCGTCAACAGCAGGTCAGGTTTAAGCTTATCTTTCAGATGAAGAAAGGCGAAACCACAACGTAACACAAGCTGAAATCTGGAGAGCAGCAAGAAAACGGCAGATACACTTTAAAGTTGA
>NC_050531.1:23682821-23693576 GCF_002922805.2 Oryzias melastigma | reverse complement strand
TGTCATCCTTCTGCTAATGGGAACACAGAAAAAAACAACCAACCATCAGAGGAGTGAAGTCATCCGTCAACAGCAGGTCAGGTTTGAAGCTTATCTTTCAGATGAAGAAAGGCGAAACCACAACGTAACACAAGCTGAAATCTGGAGAGCCGCAAGAAAACGGCAGATACACTTTAAAGTTGAGAGCTTTTGTACTGATTACAGTCAATTCTACACAGTTATTGTAAAATAAACATACTTTTAAATAAATGTTGTACTCTTGAATTGATTACTAAGTGAACCTGCCGCCTGATGCAGACGACTCCATTGTGTTGTTTTATTGAAGCTTTTCTGTGCTAATCCTTTCATTATCAGTGCGTTTGGGAAATATCGAGCCGTTTCTTAGAAATGGTGATTAAATGGGTATTTAAGGTGATTACATTTCCTAAAGATTAAATCATTTGTGTTTCATTTTGTCAGGCTTCACAAATAAAGGTTTGATTAAACATTTTCACACTCAGTCATATTTGAATCTTTCCACGTAAAAGAGGCATTCTGGAAAGATAAAAAACAAAGCAGCACCTTCACTCTATCCATGTTTACTTCACGAGACACATAACCTTTCAGCTGATTGAATAGGTAAACTAACTAATCTAACGCTGATCAACATCCAAGAAAATGTAAAACAAAAATATCAACATTCACATTAGAAAGTGTATCTACTGAAATTAAAACAGGAGGAAAGAAGAGAACAGCATATTTGAATAGAAACTTGATACTTCATACATACTTATTTTTATAGAATAACCATACTATTCCAAAATAGATAAATATCTGTATTTAGGCTTTTCATCTAATTGGGTTAAACAATTATATGTAGTTTCTTGGTGTTCTTTGTTAGTCCCTCACTTTTTGTTTGGTTTTAAGAATTTATTTAGTTTGAAGCCAAACAATTGACCATATTGCAAAAATGTAGAATAATATTTCAAAAATTCTGTTAAAATCATTGATAGTCTATTAGACCTGGACAGACTAACCCCCCCCCCGGGTTCCAATCAGGAAAGTCAAAATCCCATAGACTTCTATAGAGAAATAAAAGCCATAATTTTGAAATTCTATTAGTCAGAATAACCATTCTTGCTCTGGTTCCTCTTTTTAAAATGTTCTTGTTCAACCTATTTTTTTTTCATTATTTATTTTATGTAATTTCTCCATCATAAGTAATTGAAGTTCTAACTTGTCCAATCAGATGCCTCAATAAAAACATGTGGTGCCTGCTGAACCCACCTCTAACATTGAAAACCTTTGATTAACAGAGTCTCCAGAGTCTATCAGTAGAAGGGCTGTTGTTTTCCAATAAGCTCACTCCTGATTGGTGAGAGTGGTTGCCATAGAAATGATGACTCAGACCGACTTGGACCAATCAATGCTTAGAAAGGTCATGACGACATGACGACTGAAGCGACTTTCTTTTGTTGTATCCGGAGGTTGGAGAACTTAACCAAGAGAGTGTAACGTCATTCATAGAAAATTGCTTGCTTCTGGTCCCTACAAAATGAATTCACTTTGTGGTATGGACGTCGCCATGTTGGAGCCAGATGACATCAGTGAGCAGTGATTGGTCCAGTTGTTGTTGCTATGAAAATCACTCTAGCCCGGGGGTCTCAAAGTCAATCACACAAGGGGCCAAATTCCAAAACACACCTCAGGCCGCGGGCCAAACAGGATAAACATTTATTTAACACACTAGAACTAAATTTTTGAAATTTAAAACAGTAACTTTTTATCATAGTTATGAACTAGATATATAGCATTACCTACAATAATGTTAGTGTGAATGATGGAAGCTGAATTTGGCTGCTGAACATGCTAGTGCTGATAGCTGAAGATGCTGAAATTAATAGCTGAAAACGCTAAAGGTGAAATCACTGAAACTGATAGCTGAAGCTGATAGCTGAAGCTGATAGCTGAAGCTGATAGCCAGAGAAAATATTAACTAAAGGCACTAAAGGCAGGTACTTCCTGTTTGTAACACAAAGTGAGGAGTCACTCAGTCCAGTTCTCATACCAGTATACAGTCAACTGGTAAATTAAAATAAAATAAAAAAAGGGTGGAAAATATTAAACAGTATTTATTGTAAACATATTGTTATTTCAATAAAGGAGGTTAGTAATACAGGATAGATGAAACCCAAAGAAACAGAAAATATGTTTTACATTTCGAAAGTCAATTTAATCAAACAGAATTGTTCACAGCCAATTTTTTTTCTACCCTTTTCATTTTAGCAACTGACTAACACCACTTCTTTGAGAAAATTTGTGAACATTATTGGCTTGTTGTGCAATCAAAAACTCACTAAACGGATGAATTTTTCTGTTCTTGACACTTCAGGATTTAAACGCACAGCTACAGCTCAGCTGATTCTACAGTAATAAACGTTGTGATGTGATCTTAAAAAAAGACAGTCTGTTCAGTTTGTTTGACTGTCAGCTTCACTGCCTCTGTTCAGGTTGAGTGAGTCACACCTCATGTTACATAAGGGACAGGAGTTAAGAAACAGAAGAAATCCTCTCTCCATCTGCCAAGAGAACGTCTGTCTGTTCACAGCAGACAGAACTTAGGAAAGGACACTCCCAACACACAAACACCCCCTTTTAAACACACACTTTAATTTAACCCTTTCATTTTTTCAATTGTTGACAAAATCAATGTAATTTCGGTGGATTCTGAGGGAAAAAAGCCGACTCGATGAGCCGCTTTTCTCCTTCAGAATCTACTGAAATTATGTTGATTGTGTTAGCAGTTGAAAAGTTGCAGTATGCTAAAGATTTTGTGTTTAAGTGTTACTGGAGATGCCTCCAAGGGTTAATGGTCCCGAAGTGGAATGTATGGCTCAAGGAATGAGTCAAATGGAGAGAAAAAAGAACAGCAGGGACATGTGTAGCGCTGGTACAAACGATTATTTTAATAGTCGACTAATCAACGATTATTTTTTTAGATTAGTCGACTAATCGGGTCATGCGCAAAATGGGTGTAAAGCACACATCTTAACCATCATTAGCTTTAAATGAACTAAAAACTAGATATATAGCATTAATGGCGATTTTGCTAGTGTAAATGCTGTAAGCTTAATTTGACCACTGAAGATGCTAGTCTTGATATCTAAAAATGCTGAGGTTGATAGCTAAAAACACTGAAGCTGATAGGCAGCTAAAATATTGTTATTTGCCAAATTATCCATAAAATAGAGTTGGCCAAGTTGGCCAAAAGAGATAGCAGGCATCTGAAATATCAGCTAAACTACAAATTAGCCTAAAAAACAAAACAAAAAAAAGAAAAAAGCCTAAATTAGCCAAAATAGCTAGCAGGCAGCTGGGATATTAGCCAAACTTCAAAATAGTCTAAAAAACAAAAAAAGGCTAAAGTACCCAAAATAGCTAGCATGCCGCTAAAATATTAGTTAGACACCAAATTAGCCTAAAACCTGAAAAAAGTTTGAATTAGCCAAAATAGATAACATGCAGCTTAAATATTAGCTAAACTAGAAAATTAGCCTAAAAAAATGGAAAAAATCCTGAATTAGCCAAAATAGCTCGCATGTAGCTTAAATATTAGCTAAAATACAAAATAGCCTAAAAAACAAAAAAGTCAAATTAGCCAGACTAGCTGGCATGCAACTGCAATATTAGCTAACCTCCAAAATCGTCCAAAAAACAAGCAGAATGCCATTATAACTTTCAACTTTACTACACTCCAACTCCATATAATATAAAACTCTTAAATTAGTCAACGACTATTTTAATAGTGGATTAGTTGTCGGTTAGTCGACTAATCGTGGCAGCTCTAGATGTGTGTGCACACAGATGAGCTAAACACCTAAGTCAACAGCCACTCATGAATGCATTCAGGAGCCGGAGCATAACCAGAGTGACAAACAGCAGCCTTGAACACACAACCCCGAAGTAACCGATCTGAACACACACCTCATCTCTGACACAAAACGACAGCCAATGCCCAGCAGACACCGGGACGCTCTCCGCAGCCTTCAGACACAACTTGGTGACACTTGACGACCATAATGAGGGGTTTAAATGTAATTCTGCTTCAAGCTGCTTGTGTGGCGGAGGAAAGGCAGGAAGACTTCTCAAGACTTCCACACAGATTTATGCAAAAATAGCGATTAGATGTGTTTTTTCATGTTTCTGGGCAATTACAATAGGAAAAAGTCTAACTTTATGTTGATCTTTTCATTAACATGTAAAGAAAGAGTCAAGAATCACAGAGTAGTTGAGTAAAGGACAGTCAGATACATTGATTCTTGTTTTTCTCTTATTTCTAAAACTGAACATCAATTTGCTGAACAAAAGGAACATCTAACAGAACAGTCTGTCGTTGTAGATTACCAGACTGAGACTGATAGGTCTGTCAGAAGAAATGCAATGCTACACAGCACTCATTGCTTGTTATGCTTTAACCACGTGTCAAAGCCAAGGCCCGGGGGCCAGATCCGGCCCTCCAGATCATGTTATTTTATTGTTATTAATGGACCTTCACCGTGCTATTCCAGATCCGGACCCCTCATCTCATCACAACGTTCACGATTCCAGTCAGCTGCTGCTCCTCAAACACCCCACGGACAACAGACACTTTCTAGTTCCTTCTACCTTCCGTGTCCTTCCGGGTAACGAGCATCATCTGGGTCTACTTCGCTACATAATCATGACACTCTAGGTACTAAGAAATCCAGAAAATGTAAAGGAGCTGAATGTAAAGATCTCTTTCTACTTCCTGATTTTATTCTTCTCAATAAAAATGACCACATTTTAAACACGACCAAACACCTCCAAATGTAAAAATCAAGTATGTCCTTCTTAGCTAAACAACAGCGTTATTCCAACCAGGTAAAACCCAATAGTACATCAAATACATCTCTATGAAGACGAAGTTATGAAAGCAGAGAACAGGTTTTATGTTCTCCAGAGGGACGCCAAGTCAGTCACCAAGTCCATGGTTTTTATTTTGGTTTGTTCTCAGGTAAGTCCTTCACAGCGATCTGAGGGCACACTTACATTAAATAACATCAGCAGAGACGGCTTTGCTTTCTGAGTTTTTATTGACAAAAGACAGATTACGGTCTTGTTGTTTGAGTTAGTCAGGATAAAAGAAAGCCTCTTGAATCCTTGTTGTCTTAATGTTTTTGATGTGGTCAGATAGAGGGATCAAAAAAGGAGTGTGGGGGGGTACCGTGCAGCAACTGGTCCTGCAGACTGCACCTGAACATCTGTCAGCAACACACCTCAAAGCCCACATTTATGTAAGAGGAAGTCAACCGGCAGCTGGGTGGACAGAGCATGCTGGGTAAAAAGACGACTGAGTTCCTGCACCTGAAGAAAGCACCGATCAGGAGAAATACCGTCTTCATTTGAGTTTCTTCTGCTTAAACTGAACCACACATCTGAGACAGAAAGCCTGGAGCTTTTACTCTCCCTGATCAGAACATTGAGCGGACTCATCCATGTAAGACGACAATCATTTCAGTTCAAGTTCTGGGAGTATCAAAAGAAATGAGCAGAATCTTAGCATTTTTAACATGGACTTCAATGCAGCTGGGTATCCATTTATCTGTGCTCACTTCCTGTCTGAACTCATAAACCTGCTGCACGTGGAACCAGGTGTCTGCCTGTTTGTGACGCTGTCACAATAGACCTCAAGAACTTGATTGAAACATGCTACATGTTAGCCGCATTAGCATATTTACAATACCTGTTCCTAAAAATACACTCAGATTCCTCTAAACCAAACATTACTGTAACTATGCTAAATTCCAACCTTGTTAGTAAGATAAAAAAAACACAGTCCAACATAGCTGGATAGATAGATCTAAACTGTATTAATCCCACTAGAGAAACAGGTGGTGGTAGCCAACACATCCAAAGACAAGCTGCCTAGAGGTGGGCAGCAGCCCTGCAATTCTGCCGATGCTAATTGTCCAGGAAGACCCTTGAGGGAGTAGAGGATATGATGTCAAAGATCCAGCATCTTCAATCTGGGTCGAACGGCAAAGATTAAAGTACAAGCAGACATACATCAACATTAAGCTACATTGATTCACAAAGATGAAAGATCCACACAAACGGAGACCCACACATTAGTCCTCACAGCAGTTGTGCGTCATTGGTACACAACAACAGTTGAATAGAAAATTAAATAATAAAATATTCCAAGACGAGTTATTGACAATTTGGGCTGTCACGATTAGTCAACTAATCGACAACTAAATTACCATTAAAATAACTGATGACAAATTTATTAGTCAATTAGTTGTTACTTTATATTATATGGAGTTAGAGTGTAGTAAAGTTGAAATCTATAATGACATTCTGCTAGATTTTGGGACTATTTTGGCATTTATTTTGGAAGTTAGCTAATAATCCAGCAACACGCTAGCTGTTTTGGCCAGTTTAGGATTTTTTTCAGTTTTCTTTGCGTATTTTGGAGTTTAGATAATATTTCAGATACATGCTACGTGTTTGGGATAACTTGGGCAATTCCTTCAGTTTTTTAGGCTAATTTTGCATTTAGCCAATATTTTAGCTGGGTATCAGGCTCAGCAATTTCAGCTACCAGCTTCAGAGTTTTTAACCATCAATTTCAGCATCTTCTGTGGCCAAATTCATCTTACAGCATTCACACTATCATTATCACAGGTAATACTATATATCTAGTTTGTAGTTAGTTTAAAGCTAATGATGGTTAAGATGTGAGCTTTATATCCAGTTTGCGCATGACCCGATTAGTCGACTAATCAGAATAAATAATCGTTGATTAGTCGACTGTTAAATAATCCATATATTAATTCCAAAAACCCAAGTTATGCTAAAATGTTAAGATGTGAAAACTTCCTGTGTGAGGCCGTTACCACAGCGGTCTGACCTCCGACTGCGTCTGCTGACCACTTGCAGCGGCGGCTTCACGTTTTACTGGATGATAAAAACATACTCAGTGATTTATGATGGCATTAAAGCCCCGGTCAGCCATTTAATCATTACATAACCAAACCAAGGGTCTATTAAACCGGAGAGCCCGAGCGCCTTAACAGCTTCTATTTACAGTGAGCTGTTTGTGTCTGAGAATAAATTGCACGCTGCCGATCTGGAGGAGCAGAAAGGAGAGAACAGAGGCCAGCAGAGACAGATGAATGCTCACGCTGAGGCATTCTCTGCTGCTGGACGGACTGATGAGCGTCACTGTTAGCTCTCGCTGCAATCTTTCATTTTCTACAGAACAAGGTTTTAAACTCGGTTACATAAATCTCGAAAACTCCCAAATTTGACAGAGTCCTCTGATGAGCTCCAAGAACAAACCAAAGCTGCAAACAAACCAGACTGTTTTTATTTTGTGCGGGATTTTTAGCGTTCAATTCTCTCAAAGCTGAGTCATTCTTTGTGTGCCATTGAAACCAAAACTTTAAAATCCTGTAATTTAGACCTAAACTCGTCTGCTTTGACTCCAAACAGCTCATCTAAAACTAAAGTCATAAAAGTGTTCAATAGAGATACAATAACAGAATCCACACTGCAAGTAAACCGCAGTTTAATCTGCTAGACAAAGATGAGGACTGAGCAAAACCAACACCAGAGCTGCTGATTCTGCTTCACTTTAAGGTCTGAAGACCTCTAAGCTAGCAGATGATGGTGAAGGACATGCTATGTTCAAAAGCTGGGGATATTTTATGAGAACAAATTACTTTATTCCAAGAAAAGTGCAAAAATTCTAGTTCCACTTGAGAGTCTGAGCAGCAGCAGTCTTGTTGACCAGCTTTAGGAACCACAGCCTGCCTTAGCACCACTTCTGTGGCGTTCAAACCTCCCCTCAGGAAGGGATAATGCAGGAGCCCAGGCAGAGCCGGCCCAGGGCATAGTTGAGCAAGGCGGCCGCCCAGGGTGCCATCTGCTAAAGGGGGCACCAAATTGCAATATTTTTTTTTTCTTTTTAACAGTTTAACAAACCACTCATTTCGTTTAAAATGTCAAAAAAACATGAATAAATAAACTGAAAAGTTTGACATAATCAATCATTTTGTCTGGTGCTGCGCCCCTTCTTGCCTGATGCAGCCGCTGTTGATACTTGGTAGAGGGTAGGAGGAGGTGCTTCTTTAAAAACTTTAAGGACGAAAAAGCAGCAAAACAAGCTCTCAGGGACAGGCTAAAGGTCAAAAAAGGAAGGAAGAGGAGAAAAAAACGGACTCAAATCATAGGTTTGTTTGTTTTATTTACATTCATTTGCTTGGAAATTCGCCGCCCTTCCCCCCAAAAATAATGTATTTTCGTTGGAAAAGAATAATTTAACTGGCAATGTCGTTTTTTTTTCCTTTACCTCTTTTAAAACCCTTAACAATGGAAATCTTTAAACCTTAAACTCTGGAGATGCCTGTATAAACATCTACCATGCAGAGAAAACGTATCAAATGTTAGTACAGAGGTAAATGCTGCAGCCTACCATTACAAAGGTGGGGGTTCGAGTCCCGGTTAGGGAAAAGTGTTTTTTTTCAGGCGGTTATTATTCAAGTGTGTGTGCGGTGTGGGGGCAAAAATCACGCCTAGGGCGACACATGGCCCACGGCCGGGGCTGAGATCGGGCAAGGTGGTAAAGAAGTAAAACATTTAATTAATAAACTGAAAAATAATGAAAACCAACGAGAAACAAAAATGGTTACTGAACAGAGCAGATGACCTGACAAGGAACAACTGAAAACCAGATATTTAAAGAGACTGAGGGTAATTAACTGGAATGAAGACAGCTGTGAATCACGACAAACCTGAAACTGATGTGACTGAAGGACAATTCAAAACAGAACGTGACAAATACCAAACCAGAGTCCACAATCCTCACTCTTCTAAACATCAGCTTGTGCCTCTCTAAACAGGATCCTAAAAGGGAACCAACTCCATGTTAGAGCTAAGGAAAGAAATGCCTCATTTAGATCATCAAGTCAGCAGTGGGAGGTGTCGTTACCTCGCTAGCAAAACATGAAGACAAGCACCAAACCTTTCTGGTTCCATTTCAACCCCAGGAATCCTGTAAATGTCAGGATCAGATCTACATTCTCAGAAATCCAACATCAGCAAATGCAGCAAAGAACAACATCTTCTGCATTTGTGACTCTGGGAAGAAGGTTAGGATGTTCCTGCACTCCGAGGCTGATGGTGCTGAAGCTGCTCTTTCAGTTCACCTTCTCTGAGACGGCTCCACCTGAACCTGCCTGCTGACTAATCCTTTACACATCTCACCGACTCACTGGAACATTATTTACCCGCCTATCTGGGTCACACACTTGCAAACGCAGTCCGTCTGAAACTATAAAACATCATTTCAAATGTTTTGCTGAGCCAGCGACGAGGCTCGCCAAAAAACCACATCCGAATGATGAATTCACGTGTCATGATATTACATATTTAACAGAAAAGCAGCCATGTCGATTACTCATGGAAACACCACCTGTGCGTGTGACAGTGGCTGAGATTCATTGATGGTCCCAGCAGGTACAGTAATGGTGATGAGTGAACGAGCATCAATGCAGCTGCTGCTGCTCTTGTCAGGCAGCTTCACTAATAAGAGGAAAAGAATTTCATGTTGGACATCATGTTGAGAAACATTCACGTTACAAACGTTTAAGTCGAACAAAACCTGAAATGTGGCTGCCGCTAGTGCTGATAGCTAAAAATGCTGAAACTAAAAGCTGAAAACACTAAAGCTAATAGCTAGCTAAAATATTAGCTAAGTGCTAAATTAACCAAAAGACTGGTCAAATGTATAATTTAGCCAACACAGCTAGCATAAGGCTAAAATATTAGCTAAACTCTGAAATAGCCTAAAAGCTGAGAAAGGCCAAATATAGACAAAACGGCTAGCATGTAGCTGAAATATTAGCTAAATGCTAAATTAACCAAAAAGAAAAACTAGTCAAATGTCTAATTTAGCCAAAACAGCTAGTATAAAGCTAAAATATTAGCTAAACTCCAAATTAGCTAAAAAACAGAAAAAATCCTAAATTAGCCATAACAGCTAGCATGTAGCTGAAATGTTAGCGAGCTCCAAAATAGCCCAGAAATCCTTAGTAACTGCCAAAACATTTGAAAACACTAGTATAAAGAGAACTGAATATTTCAATAGCTGAAAGAGCTTAAGAGCTACAGACGTCCAAAAAAACACGTACAGAAGAAAAAGAATAATATTAAAGAAATAAAGAAAAAGTTAATAACTATTAAACTAATAAATATTCTCTACTCTTCTGTCATAGTTCAGACTGTAGAAGGGTGGAGTAAAAAGTCACGTTCTATGTAGGTCTCGATCAACGTTTTTTAGGGGCCGGGACAAATGTGGAGGCGGGCCTGACCCGGTCTGCGGGCCATAGTTTGGGGACCCCTGCTTTACACCTCTCTGGACGCTTTTCTGTCTCTACTGTGATTACCAGAACTATTACTTCCTCACTGTTGAACAGTCAAGGTGATCTGTCTTGCATAGGACAACTGCCCTCCAGGGGGCGCTTGTACGAACTATGAATATTTTCAAGTTTGTGCTAGTTTGTACAGTATTTGGATATTTTATATCATCTGATTCTTTTTTTATAAAGTTTCAATTGAAAAGCTCTCCTGGGACCAAGTTCTCTGAGTTAGCCTTGAGCATAAACACAGATTTTGACGTGGACTCTGGTTACAACAATCCTTTGACTGGATTTGTCATTGTCTAATAATCCACAGCTGTAGCAGATTCAG